>NC_085014.1:1100101-1105101 GCF_963854185.1 Sardina pilchardus
AAATATTTATAACCCTACGGATATTGTGGAAACCTTGTCTACCTCTTATAAACCCATTTTGGTCTGGCTCAACAATAGATGGTAAATGTTTCTCTAATCGGCGTGCAAGAACTTTGGCTATTATTTTAGCATCATTATTGATCAAAGATATTGGGCGGTATGATTCACATTTTGTGGAAGGTTTGCCAGGTTTTAATATTAAAGTTATAAGCGCAGTCTTAAGCGTTGAGGGTAGTTCACCTTTCTCTAATGATTCCTCACACATATCTAATAAGGGAGCAAGTAGCATACCTTTAAATTTTTTATAGATATCAATGGGAATGCCATCGGGTCCTGGAGTTTTCCCTCCCTTCATACAATCAATGGCCTCTGATAGCTCAGACAAGGATATTGGGGAGTTAAGTTCTTTTTGAGCGTTGTCATCTAGTATTGGTATGTCTATCTGGTTTAAATATGCGTTAAGAGTGTGAGGAGTTGCTTTAGTTTCTGACAAATATAGCTTTGAGTAGAATGACTGAAATTCTTTATTAATATCCTTTAAATTAGTAATTGGTTTCCCTAACTCAGACTCAAGTTCAAAGACTGCTCTTTCATTCTGTAATGATTTAATACGCCAAGCCAATAGTTTCCCTGCTTTTTCCCCTTGGTCGTAAAATGTCTGCTTTAGTTTCATTAGACTAGACGCTGCCTTATTTGTTGACAACTCATTATACTGAGCTCTAAGAATATCAAGTTTTTGTTTGGTCTCGATCGTATTGAGAATATTAATTTCTTCTTCTAATTCCTTAACCCTTTCATGCACGCATTATGAAAAAAAGTGTCTAGATTTTTTTAGTATTGATTTTATTACTCTATATGAGCCCAATATTGAAAATCAGTTGGAATTTTTTAAAAATATGCTTTTATATAGAAGTTATGTTATTGTCCACGTATGTGGACAGTGCGCAACAAAGGGGTAAAAAAGGATAAAATGTAATGACAGAAAATGTGGAAACTATGGCCCTCTACTTCCTCCATACTACCCACCCAGCCCTCTACTACCCCCATACTACCCACCCACCTCTCTACTACCTCCATACTACCCGCCCAACCCCTCTACTACCCCCATTATTGCTCACCCACCCTCACCCACCCCTCTACTACCCCCATATTACCCACCTCTACTACCACCACAACCCAACCACCCCTCTACTACATCCATACTACCCACCCCTCTACTACTAATCCACCCACACCTCTAGTACTCTCATACCCACCCCTCTACTACCCACCCAACCCTCTACTACCCCAATATTACCATACCACCTTGTCATTACCACATGTAATTAGGTCATTATTTATAAATATGTTTACCAAATGTTTGTTTCTTTGTAATTTAAAGCAATTAAAATCATATTTGGAAAAAAAAAAAAAAAAAAAGTCCTAGTTACAAAATCTAATTTTTGGCCATTTAACTCCTCTGTTGCGCAACGTCCACATACGTGGACAGTTACTTTTTAGGGTCTACAAACTCCATTTTACATCCGATTTAATTTCTGAAAACATAGAGTTGTTCAACACACTCTCCTGTACAGCATAATATTTTTTTTTACATGATTTTGCCTTCTTGAGTACTAGCTTTTTACAGATATGCCTGGAGCATTCAGCATATGGCCATTACTGTCACTCATGTTGAATTGATGATGTCATCAAGCAGTCAATATTCCAAATATAAGATGATACATATTGTTAATATATTGCCAAGGACCTACTAAAACTGCCCTGAAGTGGATTGGTGTATATCAACATGATAAATAAGTAGAAAACAGAGTTAAAGTTACTGTCCACGCATGTGGACGTTGCGCATGAAAGGGTTAATGTCTTTTTCCAACTCTATCAGCTTTAAATGTTGCTTATTTGAGATACTGCTAGTATAACTGATCATTTGTCCCCTGATGTAGGCCTTAAACGCCTCCCATCTAATAGACGCTGATGTCTGATTGGTGTTAATTTTAAAGTATACATCAATATTTGTCTCCATAAATGTCAAAAACTCACTATCATGGATCCATCGTGGACTTAATCGCCACATTGAAGATCCTTTGGAAGCTCCAATGACAGTATAAGAAAGCAACAGTAGTGCATGATCTGAAATGACAATACCTTTGTACACGCAGTTGTTCACATTTTCTATAAGGGATTTAGACAGAAGGAAATAATCAATACGAGAGTATGAATTGTGAGTAGCCGAGTAGCAAGAGTATTCACGTCTAGATGGGTTATTGTATCTCCAAATGTCACAGAGACCAAGCTTATTAATATGATATTGAATTGTCTTCCTACTTTGAATGTGTGTAACATCCATGCCTGAGGATCTGTCAAGAGCTGGGTCCAGAGTACAATTGAAATCCCCTGCTAGGCAAAGGTCACCATATAGTGATGATAAAGTTAGAAATAAATTGTCGTAGAAAGAGGGATCATCATTATTTGGCCCATATATACAAACCAAATTAATATCCTGACCCAATAAGGAACCTTGCACAACACAATATCTGCCCATTGAGTCTAATATGGTATTATGAATTTTTAATGGAATAGAAGAGTGAATGAGTATTGCTACCCCTCTTGCATGAGACGAATATGAGGCTGCTATGATCTGCCCTGGCCATCTCCTTTTTAAGGGTGTAAGTTCAGATGAAAGTAAATGAGTTTCTTGAAGAAAGGCGATCTGTGTTTTTAGTTGTTTCAATCTGGTTGTTACTTGTTTCAGCTTCACCAACTTTCTAAGACCCCTGACATTCCATGAAATCATATTTATCCTTAAGTCTCTGCTCATGATACCATCTGTAAAGTATTAATTACCACTGTTGTCTCTATAATCAGAACATATAATATTACCAATAATGTGCCTTCAAAACAAACATAGAACACACCAAACATGGGCCTATCCCAAACAAGGCCAAACACCATCCCTGTGCGTGTGCGGAGAAAAACGCACACCCCCCCCTCCCCCCCATGACCAGCCTTCCAGCCAGACTCCAACCTGATCCTAAGAAAGGAGCAGTGAGCAACCAAAAGTCACAATGGAGAAAGATAAACAGTAAACAACAAAATAAAACCTCGGACATAAGCTCCGCCAAAATAATTAAAATTTAAAAAAATATTATTATTTTGTGACCAAAAAGAAAATATTTCCACCGTCCACTGTAGCCTAGACCACGCCATCTCTGGTAAGCATTACAATGCCACAGCAGCTACACATTAGCAAGTTATTGTTGACAATCTAGACAATCAACCAGATCTATTATTAGACTATATTAGGCTACTACCTTTGATCCTCGGAAGATCCGCGTGGGGTGTCTTGTGAAGTACAGCGCTCTAACTTGTCGACGAATTTCTCAGCCTTAGTGGGAGAGTTGAAGAAGTGCCAGGTGTCTTCGTGCCGAATCCGCAATCGCGCAGGAAATATAAGTCCATAGTCTTTCTTCAAGGCTCTCAGTCGAAGTTTTACACTGTCAAAAAGCTTTCGTTGTTTCTGGATTGTTGGTGACAAATCCGGGAAAAACAACACCTGACTGTTCTCGAGTTTAACCTCTTTCAGACGCGCTGTACTCATCACTCTGTCTCTGTCACGATAAGATAGGAATTTCACTAGCACAACACGCGGCTTTGTCTCACTCTGTTGTTGGTGGGTTGGTGTTGTCGGTGTCGCACCCAGGCGGTAGGCTTGCTCGATGTTCAGGTGATCTTCAATGCCCAGCACTTGTGGTAGCCATGTCATCAGAAACGCACGGCAGTCTCGCTTTTCAGAGCCCTCAGGAATTCCAACCAGCTTTAGATGGCAACGCCGGCGTTGATTCTCAATCTCCTCCATCTGCATAGCTAGCTTTTGAACTTTCCCCCGCGTAGTGTCGCCAACTTCTGTGAGAGAGGAAATCTGGTCCTCCACCGCACCAATGCGGTTCTCAGCTGCAGTCAGTCTTTCAGAGAACGTCTCTATAGCTTCTTTAATCTCGCGGTTGGATGAAACCACTTCGTGTAGTTGAGTGGAGACATCATTTCTGACTTCATGCAGTTGTGTGTTAAAGTCGCGTCTGAGTGACTGTATAGCTGACAGGATTTGATTGCTAGCTTCATCTTCGTCCTGATTTAGCATATCTTCAACTTCTTTGGGCTCGTCCTCACGCAACATTCCAACGTCGTGTTTTTTAGGTTTAGTTGTCTGTCTTTTCGCTCGATTCTTCGACATAATATGACATTCAGACCTTAGGATTTATTTTGGTCACTATTTGCACGATATTAACTGTTAAAGCTTACAAGTTATTTCAAATCAGGCGGAGCCCTCTGCCCATGCGACCTTTCAGGAGCGCGCCATAACCGGAAGTCCCAAGGGCAGAGTTAGGGTACGAACACGAACTACACTACCCAGGGTACCCAGGGGCAGAGTTAGGGTGCATACGAACACGAACTACACTACCCAGGGTACCCAGGGGCAGAGTTGGGGTGCATACGAACACTACATTACCCAGGGTACCCAAGGGCAGAGTTAGGGTACGAACACGAACTACACTACCCAGGGTACCCAGGGGCAGAGTTAGGGTGCATACGAACACGAACTACACTACCCAGGGTACCCAGGGGCAGAGTTGGGGTGCATACGAACACTACATTACCCAGGGTACCCAAGGGCAGAGTTAGGGTACGAACACGAACTACACTACCCAGGGTACCCAGGGGCAGAGTTAGGTGTGGGGGTGTTATTAAGTGCCATGCTCACGCAGCCTCTGTGTTGTTATGAAGTGCTGTAAAGCAGCAACACACACACACACACACACACACACTCCACTGCTGCAGCAACACGCTCAACACACACACACACACACACACACTCCACTTCTGCAGCAACACGCTCAACACACACACACACACACTCCACTGCTGCAGCAACACGCTCAACACACACACACACACACACACACACACACTCCACTTCTGCAGCAACACGCTCAAAACACACACAC
>NC_085014.1:1110101-1112601 GCF_963854185.1 Sardina pilchardus
GACGTGACGGAGGGTGTTGTGCAATTCACCCCTGACAACAGCCAACTCTCAGGAGACATCACGGCCTGTCAATCATGCCACGTGAGTGGGTACACCAGAGAGAGAGGGAGAGGGAGAGAGGGAGAGAGGGAGAGAGGAGAGAGGAGAGAGGAGAGGGAGAAAGGAGAGAAAGAAGAGGGTTGAGAGGAGATAGGGAGAGGAGGGAGGCAAGGGGTGTAGAGGAGAGAGGGAATAGAGAGGGGAGAGGAGGAGGAGGGGAAGAGGGAGAGGAGGGGTATAGAGGAGAGAGGGAATAGAGAGGGGAGAGGGGGAGAGGGGAGAGAGGTGGAGGAGGGGTATAGAGGAGAGAGAGAATAGAGAGGGGGAGAGGTGGAGATGGAGAGGAGAGGTGGAGAAGGTAAGGACTGGAGAAAGGTAATGACTACAGCAGCCTTGAAGAGCAGCAAGAAGCCTCAAAGTCCCACAGGCCTCTCTGGGGACCCAGGGCCATACGGCAGCCACAGAGGGACACACCTCGCCGCACTAACACTCACTCCAACGCTTCAAACAGCAGCAGACAGGCAGTGAAATAATGATGCCGCCCCTCAATCATTCAGCAGCACATGAATATTTCAGCTCCTCCACACACACACACACACACACACACACACACACACACACACACACACACACACCACCACCACCACCACAGAAGCCACAGCGTACAGTAGTCCTCTCTCAGCTCCTCCACACACACACACACACACACACAAACACACACACACACACACACACACACACACCACCACCACCACAGAAGCCACAGCGTACAGTAGTCCAACAGACCAGACTGGAGACGGCCGGCTTTAGCCACAGCAGCAGGTGCAGCCCTCTCCACCAGCACACAAGTACAGCTAGCAACACAACACAGCACACACACACACACACACACACACACACACACACACACACACACACACACAGCAGGGCAACCAGGGACACCTGCACACAGATACAGGGAGCAACACAGCACAACACACACACACACACACACACACACACCCTTGCCCATCATCTTAGTACTATTTCCACTACTGCTTCCTCTGTTCTCACATGCTTATACCCACAGCACTGCATCTCTGTGACACTGTAACACTGTAACACTGTACCACTGTAACACTGTAACACTGTAACACTAGCTTTGGCAACACTGTAACACTGTAACACTGTAACACTGTAACACTAGCTTTGGCAACACTGTAACACTGTAACACTGTAACACTATAACACTGTACCACTGTAACACTGTAACACTAGCTTTGGCAACACTGTAACACTGTAACACTGTAACACTGTAACACTGTAACACTGTAACACTGTAACACTGTAACACTGTAACACTATAACACTGTACCACTAGCTCTGGTAACACTGTAACACTGTAACACTGTAACACTAGCTTTGGCAACACTGTACCACTGTAACACTGTAACACTGTAACACTGTAACACTGTACCACTGTAACACTGTAACACTGTAACACTGTAACACTGTAACACTATAACACTGTACCACTAGCTCTGGTAACACTGTAACACTGTGCTCTCTCTTCTGGGATACTACTGTGTTATTTGTAACACTAGCTTTGGCAACACTAGCAACAGTCATGCTAATAAAGCTCATTTGAGTTTGAGAGAGTAAGAGACAGAGAGAGAAAGAGAGAAACAAAGAGAAAGAACAGCAAAAAAAGAGAAGAACAAAAGGAGGAGGAAGAACACCAGAGAGTTTAGAAGACAAGAAGAAGGGAGGATAAAAGAAGATGAATGGAGATAGAGAAGAGGAAAGGAGGATAGAGAAGAGGAAAGATAGCGGAGAGGAAAGGGAGATAGAGAAGATAGAGAAGAGGAGAGGAAAGGGAGATAGAGAAGAGAGATAGAGGAGAGGAAAGGGAGATAGAGAAGATAGAGAAAAGGACAGGGGGATAGGGAAGAGAGATAGAGAAGAGGAAAGGGGGATAAGGAAGAGGAGAGATGGAGGAGAGGAAAGGGAGATAGGGAAGAGGAGAGATAGAGGAGAGGAAAGGGAGATAGGGAAGGAGAGTTCACAGCACACCACAAGAGGAGGAGGAGAGGGCATATAAGACATGAGGAGGAGGAGAGAGGGAGGAAGAGAGGGAGGAGGAGAGGGAGGGGGAGGAGGAGAGGGAGGGGGAGGAGGAGACAACAGAGGAGAGAGTGATGAGGGCTACAGAGATGACATCAAGGCCTTCCTGCTCCCATCTGTTATGGAGAGGAAACGACTGTTGACTCAGAGGATGCTCACTCCTCTCTCTCTCTCTCAATTTCTCTCTATCTCTCTCTCTATCTCTCTCTCATCTCTTAATCTCTCTTCCTCTCTCCTTCTCTTTCTCTCTCATCTCCCCCGCCCCCTCTCTCTCTCTCTCTCCCTCTCTCTCTCTGTCCTCTGTTCCCTCTCCTAATGAGGTTTCAGTGGAGTTGCTGAAGATCCTGTCCTCTCATCT
>NC_085014.1:1115101-1117601 GCF_963854185.1 Sardina pilchardus
TGTGTGTGTGTGTGTGTGTATGTATGTGTGTGTGTGTGTGTGTGTGTGTGTGTCTGTGTGTCTGTGTGTCTGTGTGTGTGTGTTAAAACACTCTGGTTCTGCCAGTGTGTGTGTGTGTGTGTGTGTGTGTGTGAGAGAGAGAGCTGAGAAGTTTAACACTCACACACACACACACATACACAATCTCAAACACACAGACTCATAACTGTCACACACACACTTACAAAAACACACACAGACTCATAATACACACACACACACACACACACACACACACACACACACACACACACACACACACACACACACACACACACACACACACACACACACACACACACTTAAAGACATCAGCGCAGTTTTCTGGGCTCTCCTGGGCAACGCCAGCTTGCCCTTCACTTCAGAGAGTGATGTAATAGTTCCCCCATCCAATCAGGTGCGAGCTGGCAGACACATATGGGGTGTAATGGCTCAACTTGTGAAATGTCACCGTGGCGATAGGAGAGAAATACGAGATTGCGCGGACGTGTGTGTGTGTGTGTGTGCGTGTGTGTGTGAGAGTGAGAGTGTGTGTGTGTGTGTGTGTGTGTGTGTGTGTGTGTGTGTGTGTGTGTGTGTGCGGAGCTTTTATGGCCAGGGCAGGGGCGGCGGAGGAGAATCAGTCATGTGTCTCACGCTGGAGATCCTAATCGGCTCCTGAGGACGTCCTCAGTGTCACACACAGATTTACTGTCCTCACACACACACCATCAGGCCAGACGCCATTCCTCATCAGGGCTGCCTGCCCCACCACACTATACCCTGTGCTGAGTCACTGTTTATCATATATCATACCCTATGTGCTGAGTCACTGTTTATCATATATCATACCCTACGTGCTGAGTCACTGTTTATCATACTGTATATCATACCCTACATGCTGATTCACTGTTTAACATATATCATAGTCTACGTGCTGAGTCACTGTTTGACATATATCATAGTCTACGTGCTGAGTCACTGTAAATCATACAGTATATCATACTCTACGTGCTGAGTCACTGTTTGACATATATCATAGTCTACGTGCTGAGTCACTGTTTAACATTTGTTTTTATATGCTGACCCCACACCAGATCTTATGAGCAGCCATTCCTACACCCCACACTCCACTACTGCACTCTCCATATTCATCAGATCCACCCCACTCTCCTAGTGGTGTAGTGTACAGTTACCCCACTCTCCTAGTGTACAGTTACCCCACTCTCCTAGTGTACAGTTACCCCACTCTCCTAGTGGTGTAGTGTACAGTTACCCCACTCTCCTAGTGTACAGTTACCCCACTCTCCTAGTGTACAGTTACCCCACTCTCCTAGTGTACAGTTACCCCACTCTCCTAGTGGTGTAGTGTACAGTTACCCCACTCTCCTAGTGGTGTAGTGTACAGTTACCCCACTCTCCTAGTGTACAGTTACCCCACTCTCCTAGTGTACAGTTACCCCACTCTCCTAGTGTACAGTTACCCCACTCTCCTAGTGTACAGTTACCCCACTCTCCTAGTGTACAGTTACCCCACTCTCCTAGTGGTGTAGTGTACAGTTACCCCACTCTCCTAGTGTACAGTTACCCCACTCTCCTAGTGTACAGTTACCCCACTCTCCTAGTGTACAGTTACCCCACTCTCCTAGTGGTGTAGTGTACAGTTACCCCACTCTCCTAGTGGTGTAGTGTACAGTTACCCCACTCTCCTAGTGTACAGTTACCCCACTCTCCTAGTGTACAGTTACCCCACTCTCCTAGTGTACAGTTACCCCACTCTCCTAGTGGTGTAGTGTACAGTTACCCCACTCTCCTAGTGTACAGTTACCCCACTCTCCTAGTGTACAGTTACCCCACTCTCCTAGTGGTGTAGTGTACAGTTACCCCACTCTCCTAGTGTACAGTTACCCCACTCTCCTAGTGGTGTAGTGTACAGTTACCCCACTCTCCTAGTGTACAGTTACCCCACTCTCCTAGTGTACAGTTACCCCACTCTCCTAGTGGTATAGTGTACAGTTACCCCACTCTCCTAGTGTACAGTTACCCCACTCTCCTAGTGGTATAGTGTACAGTTACCCCACTCTCCTAGTGTACAGTTACCCCACTCTCCTAGTGTACAGTTACCCCACTCTCCTAGTGGTATAGTGTACAGTTACCCCACTCTCCTAGTGTACAGTTACCCCACTCTCCTAGTGGTGTAGTGTACATTTACCCCACTCTCCTAGTGTACAGTTACCCCACTCTCCTAGTGGTGTAGTGTACAGTTACCCCACTCTCCTAGTGTACAGTTACCCCACTCTCCTAGTGGTGTAGTGTACAGTTACCCCACTCTCCTAGTGTACAGTTACCCCACTCTCCTAGTGGTGTAGTGTACAGTTACCCCACTCTCCTAGTGTACAGTTACCCCACTCTCCTAGTGGTGTAGTGTACAGTTACCCCACTCTCCTAGTGTACAGTTACCCCACTCTCCTAGTGTACAGTT
>NC_085014.1:1127601-1237601 GCF_963854185.1 Sardina pilchardus
TGGTTCCTCACGTTCTCTAGGTAGAGTGGCCTGCGATCTGATGGTTCCTCACGTTCTCTGGGTAGAGTGGCCTGTTATCGACCAGTTCCTCATGAGTCGAGAGAGACGGTTCCTCATGTTCTCTGAGTAGAGTGAGATGGTTCCTCATGTTCTCTGAGTCGAGAGAGACGGTTCCTCATGTTCTCTGAGTAGAGTGAGACGGTTCCTCATGTTCTGAGTAGAATGGCCTACGATCTGATGGATGCTCCGGTCAGCACTTGTCCTGTGAAATTGAGACACATTTCCAGTTAAACAGGCCCGTGTGTGTGTGTGTGTGTGTGTGTGTGTGTGTGTGTGTGTGTGTGTGTGTGTGTGTGTGTGTGTGTCTGAGTGCGTAAGAACAGAGTGGATTACGGGACGGTCTCTGCAGGTCCTCTCATGACAAACCTCCACACGTCACCATGTTAGACAGCATCTCCTGACGTCAGCCCAGTGCGTGTGTGTGCGTGCGTGTGTGTGTGTGTGTGTGTGTGTATACACGTCACCACGTTAGACAGCATCTCCTGACGTCAGCCCAGTGTGTGTGTGTGTGTGCCCAGCCAAGAGAGAGGGTGGTGTTGGCGAGCCACCCGTGGTTCCCTGGGAAACCACCCCTGAGCCAAAGCTGTAATTGTGAGGCGGCCGCCCCCGGTTCTCCGAGTCTCTGGGATGTACAGTAGAACCGTGTGTGTTTGAGCTGGAGCAGCGCACGGTCAGCAGGAAAGCTGAATGGAATGACGCGCAGAACCGGCTCCACAACAGCATCATAGCTCAAGGCCTCCACTGCAGCTCCTACTTATCATTCACTCATGAACACGTGTGTGTGTGTGTGTGTGTGTGTGTGCAGCTCGTACTTATGATTCACTCATGAACACACGTGTGTGTGTGTGTGTGTTTGTGTGCAGCTCGTACTTATGATTCACTCATGAACACACGTGTGTGTGTGTGTGTGTGTGTGTGTGTGTGTGTGTGTGTGTGTGTGTGTGCGTGTTCACCCATGAACACAGGCCTCTGATGTGTTGCTCTTACCCTCGAGGAGACAGAGGCCTGCTGAGCTTGCTGCTGCTGGCTGCAGAGGCCTTTGTGTGTGTGTGTGTGTGTGTGTGTGTGTGTGTGTGCGTGTGTGTGTCTGGCACAAGTTCAACAGCAGGGTGATCAGTGGTGGTGTTGGACGAGGTGTTGAAAGTTGAATAACAGCAGCCTGCTGGGAAGGGGTGGGAGGTTGAGTTTGGGGGAGGGGGGGTTGAGTTTGGGGAGGGGGGGGTTGAGTTTGGGGAGGGAGGGGGGGGGGGGGGGGGTGAGGTGTCGTCATGCACATGCCTGTGTCCCTGCGAGCCCGAGGCTGACATCACCATCAATAACCAGGCCTGGTCATCAATATGCCGGCGCGCCGCCCGTATAAAACTGCCCACCGCCCCGTGGGGCTGGACTGGGCTCTGGACCTGACACCTACTGGACCTACTGGAGCACACAGAGGTGAGCAGCGACCACCTACTTACTGCAGGACACACACACACACACACACACACACACACACACACACACCAGCTCTCAGTGACCTCCAAAAGGAGCCGCTATAACAACCTTCTCATTAGGAATAAACACTTATTAGGAATAAATATTTCACACACACACACACACACACACACACACACACACACACACAGCATTTGGAGTGCATGTGGACCTGAGGAGTGTGTTGTGCCGGTGTGTGTGTGCTGCAGGTTTGCTGATGGCGACTGGAGTAGCGGGGCGCGTGGCTGTGGTTATGAGCCTGTGCTGTTTGTGCTGGTCGCTGCGCGTCCAAGGACACCCTCTGAGGTATGGGCTCCAGCGCCGTGATTAACGGCCTTTCATTAGGACCATAAACTAGTACACTACCTACTACTTCTACCGCCACACCTGCTGCCACTCACACCACACACTATAGGACAGCGCTTACGACCAATACAACACATTACATTGTGTGTGTGTGTGTGTGTGTGTGTGTGTGTGTGACAGAAAGAGGTCGATCAGCGAGGTGCAGCTGATGCATAACGTGCGGGAACACAAGCAGGTGGCGGAGCGGCAGGACTGGCTGCAGGTGAAGCTCAAGAACATCCTGTCGTCGTCACACACACACACACACACACACACACACACACACACACACACACACACACACACACACACACACACACACACACACAGACAAACACACACACACACACACACACACACACACACACACACACACACACACACATACACACACACACACACACACACAATGTGTTAATATTCTATATTGTCATATAATAATGCAGGTGAAGCTCAAGAACATCCTGTCGCCGTCGCCCAACGACTCTCAGAAGGGACAACGCGGCAAACACCGGACGCTCTCCTCCCTCCAGCACGACCGCCTCACATAGGACTCTCCGCCGGTGTGTGTGTGTGTGTGTGAGAGAGTGTGTGAGAGAGGACACCACGGCTGGACGAGCACATGATTTCAGAGGCTGCAAAACAGAACTGTCCACTCAGTAGGTGAAACAAGGAGGACTTTATAAACAGTTTTTTTTTTTAAACTGACCATTATTTATTATTATTTTATTATTTGTGATTATTTATTTTGTATTTGTATGTGTTTACTGTAATACTGTGTGTAATATGGAATAGCTACTGTGAGGGAGTAGATTGGACATTGATGACTAGTTGAATGTTAGCTGAATGAGTTATTCAGAGACTACACTGCAAATGATTTGATCTTATCAAGATACAAAAAAACCCTCAGATTAGTGTTAGATAATTCATCTTGTTTTAAGAGAGAATTTCTTATTTTAAGTGTTCAACTTTACACTATAATCTTATTTCTAGATTCAATCATCTTAATTCAAGAAATCTTGTCCAGTGAAATTATCTTGCTGCATGGACAGCTAATTTCACTTGTTTTGAGTACCTTTTACCTCAGATATAGTGTTCTTATCTTGTTTTTAGACACCCCTCTTTTGCAGTGTACCTGCTATGAAGCTCTGTCTGGTTCAGTGAGCTTTGCGTGACCAAACTCTCTTGTCCTCTTATTGTAGATTCATGTTTTGTAAGTCCTTTTCATGTCAATGTCACATTTTTGATGACTGATAAAGTCATTTTTTTCTACTTGTGATTGCTGAGGATTTGCATCAGAGCCCAGCCCTCTCTCTCTCTCTCTCTCTCTCTCTCTCTCTCTCTCTCTCTCTCTTCAGTGAAGTAAAGAGGCTCTAGATACAATAGAAATCTACCCTTAGAAATAGAAACTTCTGATCTGCAAGGTAGAACAGAAACAGAAACATGTTTACTGTAGACAATACATAATAGAAATAGAACCTTCTGATCTGTTTAAAGGTAGAATAGAAACAGAAACATGTTTCCTGTAGTAGACAATACACAATAGAAACAGAACCTTCTGATGGGTTTACTGTGGCAGAGTAGAAATAGAACCTTCTGATGGGTTTACTGTGGTAGAAATAGAAACTTCTGATGTGTTTACTGTTTACTGCTGATGTTCCCTTGATCCACTCTGAAACACGTGACACTATGTGACACTATGACTTTGCCATTTGTGAATGCCAGTTCTGGGGAAAACAAGCTCACCCTGTCCTTAAAGATCCCCACTGCTCAACCACACACACATGTGTGGAGAAGTATTGCTTTTGTTTGACATGCAGAATCTCTTGTTTAATGTAGCTTGTAGGCCTAGATGAGTTTATGCCCTACACTCAACTTAGATGTACTGTACTCTACTGTAGCCTAGTGGGGTGCTTGCTTGTGATCATGGCCAGAGCGTTAACATCAGAGATAGCAATATGGTAGAGCAGCAATATGGCACCTTCATCATTGTCACGGTTGTCATCTTCCTCTTTGTCATTGTCATCATCATGATCATCACTGTCATCCACAATCACCGCTTCTTGCAACAAAGACCCAATGAGTAAAAGAGCCAGAGCAAACCATAGGAGCAAACCTTCAAAGGCAAATGAAAAACAATAAAGCAACAGTAAAAGCAAAAATAGGCTACTCGCGTCTTCAGTTATTCACAGTTTTGGTTTTGGCATAGGCTAGCCTACTCACCAAATCCATGGGAGTGTGAAAACAGCTGTTTACTTGGTTAGGAAGTTCTGTGGGATCACTCTTATCGCGAGAGCTGTCATTTTAGTTTGTTACTTCCTGTTAACAGTGGGATCACTGTTGCGTCGCCTTTTCGTGGAAAATGCAGAGAAGGTGAATCGCTTTCTGGCATCGACATATTCTACGAAATACGTTTACAACCGTTACTTAAAAGGTAAGGCTTGACTCACATAACTAGCTCGATATTTCGTCTCAGACAGCGTTGTATATCTTGGTGGATTTTACGTTAGCAAAGCTATTGTTAACTAACACTAGCTTACGATAACAACATCTGTCAGGTTTAGCGTTAGCTTCTAGCTAACTCTGTATTTTGTCGAGGAACAATCTACATGGATTCGATGTGTCTGTTAAAACGACGAGCTGGTTATCTAAAACGACATAGCAGCTACATGTATGACTATAACAGTATAGTTTCGCGAATGTACTCAGCAGTTTAGTGTTTTGCTGTGTAAGGACGTTAACTGTTAGCCACATCCAGCTTAGTCAGTTAGCCACCGACACTAGCTTTAGCTAAATCGTTAACGTTAGCAAACGGCTCCGAGAATTTGAACAATGAAGACAACAGAAACCCAGCGTTAGCTGCTAATGGTGATGTTAGCTGTTTGTTTTTAGCAGCAGGGCTTGATGGACTGGTATGTCAGGCAACTATTAGTGTCATGTTAACGTTACAACCACTTTACGTCACCTCGCTTGGAATGAAGTTATTTATCTGATGCGTTAGTGTTTTAAAATAACGAAGTTATTACAAAACATTAGGGATCCGTGTGACATTAGCTAGTAACGCCATACAGCTAACAGTAGCGAACTTTAATTCCCAGATAATAGCCTATCGATTAATTTAATCAATGAAAAGCTTTGCAGATTTTGTGCAGGAGATGTGAACTGTTGTAGGTTGACATCTGGGTTTTAAACACTGTCGAACCCACATGTAAGTTCAGTCCCCAACAGTAACTCTTGTGGGTTGTGTGATCCCAGTAGTTTGTTTTGGACTTGGACTGATTCCTACATCCACGTAAGGTAACACTAGCCGGTAAATAATGTCTAATGTAACAGTTAATTATAAGCTCGATTTATTGACACATGTTCGGGGGTGTTAGCTGTGTTTACGCCTGTGGCTCCGAGGGGCGTCTGAAAGCATCTCCGCTGCGTTCCTTTCCTGTGACAGCAGATCATGAAGGCAGTGGACCGCCGCCACGATTTATGTGTGCGCGTGTGATGGCAGTAGGCTCGCAGTCATATGAGAGTGATTCCAGCGGCACCAGGAACGGGGAACTTCAAACACACTCGAGGTGAGTGACGGCTGACATTAGTCTTCCCTGGGGGAGGGGGGAGGGATTTAGGCCTACGACCTCGTGGACTTTGCTGTGGTCACCGGGAGGGGATCCGCCAAGGGTCATCTCCCTGCCAGCTTGGCCACCCGCCCAGAGCTGATGCCGTCATGCGGAGCAGAGCAATCTTTGGGTGCCAGCAACACTCAGTGGTGGATCACTAGCTGTGTAATAGTGTCAGTGGTGGATCACTAGCTGTGTAATAGTGTCAGTGGTGGATCACTATAATAGTGTCAGTGGTGATCACTAGCTGTTTAATAGTGTCAGTGGTGATCACTATCTGTTTAATAGTGTCAGTGGTGGATCACTATAATAGTGTCAGTGGTGATCACTAGCTGTTTAATAGTGTCAGTGGTGATCACTATCTGTTTAATAGTGTCAGTGGTGGATGGATCACTATAATAGTGTCAGTGGTGGATGGATCACTATAATAGTGTCAGTGGTGGATGGATCACTATAATAGTGTCAGTGGTGGATCACTACCTGTGTAATAGTGTCAGTGGTGGACTACGGCCTGGTGTGCAGCATCAGTGGTGGACTACAGCGTTGATGGCTGTCTGGTGTGGTCTGGTGCAGGCTGCAGTCTCAGCGTGACCCCCACGTTCAGAGTGTGTTCAGAGTGTGTTCAGAGTGTGTTCAGAGTGTGTTCAGAGTGTGTGTGTGTGTGTGTGTGTGTGTGTGTGTGTGTGTGTGTGTGTGTGTGTGTGTGTGTGTGTGTGTGTGTGCGTCCTTGCCCAAGTAGAGCTGTGCTCCCTGTGCAGATGTGAGTATGAGGAAGTGAGCAGTGCAGCTCCACCCAACACACAGCGCCCAGGTCACCCAACAGCCTCAGCACACATTGGACACACACACACACACACACACACAGAAACACAGAAGAATACAAGACACACACACACACAGAACAATACAAGACACACACACACTGAACAAACAAGACACACACACACGTACACACACACACACACACACTCACGTTTCTGACTCTGTCTCAGCCATGTTGCTGGAATTTCCTGTTTTGATTTCCTCTTTCCCCCTGGGGAGTGTGTGCGAGTGAGTCAGAGAGAGAGAGGGATGCTCACCCAGTTCCCACCAGGCTTAACCCCTTCCTAACGAAAGCTGTTTATATTTTGCAATAATGCTGTATTGGTATCACGACTAGTCAGGGTGTTAATGTATCCATGGTGACCAGCCTGGGTGTTGATGTATCCATGGTGACCAGTCAGGGTGCTAGTGTATCCATGGTGACCAGTCAGGGTGTTGATGTATCCATGGTGACCAGTCTGGGTGTTAGTGTATCCATGGTGACCAGTCAGGGTGTTGGTGTATCCATGGTTACCAGTCAGGGTGTTAATGTATCCATGGTGACCAGTCTGGGTGTTGATGTATCCATAGTGACCAGTCAGGGTGCTAGTGTATCCATGGTGACCAGTCAGGGTGTTGATGTATCCATGGTGACCAGTCTGGGTGTTAGTGTATCCATGGTGACCAGTCAGGGTGTTGGTGTATCCATGGTGACCAGTCAGTCTCTGGCTAAGTGCAGTAGGAGGAAGTGCATCAATGAGTGCAGTGGTCAGTAGGTAGGGAGTGCGGCTGGGAATTAGCGCCTCCTAGTGGTCCCTGGCAAGGCTGCCGTGGTCGTGGACACCTCAGCAGGCACAAGCAGGAGGGAAGTCAGTGTTTCCCACAGAATTTAATTCAATTTGTGGTGGTAGTGTGTTTGTGCGCACATTTTAAACACATTTGCGCAACGTACTTATGATGCTATCTGGATTTAATTGCGATTTAGCCAGTCGTCAACAACAGTCAACAACAACAATCCTTGCTGGATTTTTTAAAAATGTATTCTTTAAATGTGCATGCATGTTTGTTGAGGGACAGAGAGGCTGCACAAAGGTGTGCATAGCTCTACAATGAAAGGAGTTCATCTTGTTTAAATAGTACAACATAAAATCATTGTGTGGTGGTCAGTGTTGATATTGTGGTGGGCCGCCACAAATAAGTCAATGTATGGGAAACACTGGAAGTGGAGGCGCGTATCTGAAGCGCTCCGTTAGCAATGAATCAAATCCATCTGACAAGACAAAGGTACCGTACGCCCCACTGTGTGTCTGGTGTAGCTATACGCCCCACTGTGTGTCTGGTGTAGCTATACGCCCCACTGTGTGTCTGGTGTAGCTATACGCCCCACTGTGTGTCTGGTGTAGCTATACGCCCCACTGTGTGTCTGGTGTAGCTATACGCCCCACTGTGTGTCTGGTGTAGCTATACGCCCCACTGTGTGTCTGGTGTAGCTACTCTGTTGATGATGATGCTGATTATCAACTGCAGCTGCATACGTGTGGGGACCAGAGCTCTTGAGTGGTGCTGCTGTAGCATGTGGCGTCTGGTGTAGCTACTGCACCTCCATAGACTATAGTGATTATCAGCTGCTGTAGCATGTGGCGTCTGGTGTAGCTACTGCACCTCCATAGACTATAGTGATTATCAGCTGCTGTAGCATGTGGCGTCTGGTGTAGCTACTAGTGATGCGCGGGTGGGCTTTTTTTAAAACCCGCCCCAACCCGACTTTTCAGGAGATCCAAACCGCCCCGCCCAATCCGCAAAAATATGTTCGAATTGTGACCCAAATCCGACCCGACCCGCGGAAAGGAAAAAACGCATTTAACGTCTTTCCTAGCCTAATTAGCCCACATGAGGACAACAGCGGGTTACAATGATCGGTCATTTTGACAATCTGCGCTCCTCCACACCATTCATAATCTGCAGCCTAGACATAGCTAGTGTTAAATCTCATCTTCATAACAAGTTTCCATTCATATTTCCCCTTGCAACTTCATAGGCTAGCCTACTTTTGCGTTTAACACTGCCAAGCATTTAACAAGCACAGCTGTTTATTCGTGTAGCCTATGACAGAAGCGAGGTGTTCTCGCATTGTGCACAACCTTCGATATCCCAGATCATTAGGCTCCATGTCCATAAAGTAGCGAATGCGCGATTGACTTTTTCAGTCAGTCACGCATGGCGCAATTGGGTGCTGAATTTAGGAGAAATTATGTTTTGCGCTCGACCACACCTCCTGTATTGCAGGCGCATCGCCACCTAATATGTCGGAAGTTAACAAGTGAGAAATGTGCATTTTTACTTTTTTGACCCGACCCACCCGCAATATTTAGAAAAAACTATTAGGCCTACCCAAATCCGCCCGACCCGCGGGTAAACCCGCGGATATCCGCGGTTAATGGGCTGAACCGCGCATCACTAGTAGCTACTGTACCTCCATAGACTATAGTGATTATCAGCTGCTGTAGCATGTGGCGTCTGGTGTAGCTACTGTACCTCCATAGACTATAGTGATTATCAGCTGCTGTAGCATGTGGCGTCTGGTGTAGCTACTGCACCTCCATAGACTATAGTGATTATCAACTGCTGCAGCATACGCGTGGGGACCAGAGCCCCGCTGCTCTACAGGAGATACTAGAAGGCTCTACGCAACAGGAGCCAGCGGATCCTTCAGTAGTCCCTCACATGCACACACACTCTGCTGTGATGGCAGTTCAGCTCACATGCACACACACTCTGCTGTGATGGCAGTTCACTAGCCGTTATATCCATTTCATCTGACACATTACAGAGCGAGAGAGAGAGAGGAGGGGGTGTGTGTATGTGTGTGACCAGAGGCAGGTTGGATTAAAATGCCTGGAATTCCAGCTCCACCAGAGTTTGGGCTGAGGGTTTAGACTCCAGTCCCCACACACACACACACACACACACACACACACACACACACACACACACACACACACACACACACACACACACACCACTTACACTTTAGCACGCAGACCCCCAAACTTTTGTGCGTGTGTGTGTTTGTTCCTGACCTCCTCTTCTCTCTCTCTCTGTGTGTGTGTGTGTGTGTGTGTGTGCGCAGTGGTCCTGAGGCGTGGTGTGTACCTAACGGAAGATGAGTCTGTATGGAGGAGGAGGAGCTTGTGGAGGGGGAGGTGCCTATGATCGATCACGTGACCGCCGTCGCTCTAGCGACCGCTCCCGAGACTCCTCCCACGAGCGTGGAGAGGGACAACTCACACCCTGCATCCGCAACATCACGTCCCCCACAAGACAGCACAACGGTGAGAACACACACACACACACACACACACACACACACACACACCCTGCATCCGCAACATCACGTCCCCCACAAGACAGCACAACGGTGAGAACACACACACACACACACACACACACACACACACACACACACACACACACACACACACACACACACACACACCCTGCATCCGCAACATCACGTCCCCCACAAGACAGCACAACGGTGAGAACACACACACACACACACACACACACACACACACACACCCTGCATCCGCAACATCACGTCCCCCACAAGACAGCACAACGGTGAGAACACACACACACACACACACCCTGCATCCGCATCACATCTCATGTTGTGGCCATCAGATCTATCCTTCCATAATCGCATCACTTAGTTCTCATGGAGTTGATCTACACCTCTCAACACTGTGTGTGTCCCTACATCTTTAATCTCACGCCTGTGTGTGTGTGTGTGTGTGTGTGTGTGTGTGTGTGTGTGTAGAGCGCGAGGGCGGCTCTCGTCCAGGCAGCCCGCGGCCCCAGCGCGTGTCCCCCACCAGCAGGAGTGTGTGTGTGGAGGGCCGGAGTGTGTGTGTGGAGGGCCCCCCCAAGGCGCTGGGCGTGGGGGGGGAGATGGTGTTTGTGTACGAGAGCCCCAAAGACGGCAGCACGGCACGCCAGAGGACCGCCGAGAGGGTCACACTCATCGTGGACAACACACGCTTCGTAGTGGACCCCTGCATATTCACCGCCCAGCCCAACACCATGCTGGGGAGGTGAGCTAGCACACACACACACACACACACACACACACTCATCGTGGACAACACGCGCTTCGTAGTGGACCCCTGCATATTCACCGCCCAGCCCAACACCATGCTGGGGAGGTGAGATACACACACACACACACACACACACACACACACACACACACACACACACACACACTCATCGTGGACAACACACGCTTCGTAGTGGACCCCTGCATATTCACCGCCCAGCCCAACACCATGCTGGGGAGGTGAGCCATCACACACACACACACACACACACACACACACACACACAGACACACACACACACACACACACACGCTCATCGTGGACAACACGCGCTTCGTAGTGGACCCCTGCATATTCACCGCCCAGCCCAACACCATGCTGGGGAGGTGAGCTACAACACACACACACACACACACACACACACACACACACACACACACACACACACACACACACACACACACACACACACACACACACGCTCATCGTGGACAACACACGCTTCGTAGTGGACCCCTGCATATTCACCGCCCAGCCCAACACCATGCTGGGGAGGTGAGCTAGCACACACACAACACAGGAGGCACCAGAGCACAGTGGACTGGACATGTCCCTAAAGGGCCACCGTAGCCAGAGCACAGTGGACTGCACATGTCCCTAAAGGGCCACCGTAGCCACAGCACCAGAGCACAGTGGACTGCACATGTCCCTAAAGGGCCACCGTAGCCAGAGCACAGTGGACTGGACATGTCCCTAAAGGGCCACCGTAGCCACAGCACAGTGGACTGCACATGTCCCTAAAGGGCCACCGTAGCCACAGCACCAGAGCACAGTGGACTGGACATGTCCCTAAAGGGCCACCGTAGCCACAACACCAGAGCACAGTGGACTGCACATGTCCCTAAAGGGCCACCGTAGCCACAGCACCAGAGCACAGTGGACTGCACATGTCCCTAAAGGGCCACCGTAGCCACAGCACCAGAGCACAGTGGACTGCACATGTCCCTAAAGGGCCACCGTAGCCAGAGCACAGTGGACTGGACATGTCCCTAAAGGGCCACCGTAGCCAGAGCACAGTGGACTGCACATGTCCCTAAAGGGCCACCGTAGCCACAGCACCAGAGCACAGTGGACTGCACATGTCCCTAAAGGGCCACCGTAGCCACAGCACCAGAGCACAGTGGACTGCACATGTCCCTAAAGGGCCACCGTAGCCACAACACCAGAGCACAGTGGACTGCACATGTCCCTAAAGGGCCACCGTAGCCACAGCACCAGAGCACAGTGGACTGCACATGTCCCTAAAGGGCCACCGTAGCCACAGCACCAGAGCACAGTGGACTGCACATGTCCCTAAAGGGCCACCGTAGCCAGAGCACAGTGGACTGGACATGTCCCTAAAGGGCCACCGTAGCCAGAGCACAGTGGACTGCACATGTCCCTAAAGGGCCACCGTAGCCACAGCACCAGAGCACAGTGGACTGCACATGTCCCTAAAGGGCCACCGTAGCCACAGCACCAGAGCACAGTGGACTGCACATGTCCCTAAAGGGCCACCGTAGCCACAGCACCAGAGCACAGTGGACTGCACATGTCCCTAAAGGGCCACCGTAGCCACAGCACCAGAGCACAGTGGACTGCACATGTCCCTAAAGGGCCACCGTAGCCACAGCACCAGAGCAGAGGGCAATGGGGCCATGGACCCTGATACACACACACACACACACACACCTCCATGTTCATCTTCCAACACTATTCTGGGGAGCTGATACTCATAGACGGTGTTGTTCCTAAAGTCTGTTTGTGTGTAAAGCTGTTTGTTTGTTTGTTTGTTTGTTTGTGTGTGTGCAGGATGTTTGGCTCTGGCCGAGAGCACAACTTCACGCGGCCCAATGAGAAGGGAGAGTTCGAGGTAGCCGAAGGCATCAGCTCCACCGTCTTCAGAGCCATCCTGGTGAGTGTGTGTGTGTGTGTGTGTGTGTGTGTGTGTGTGTGTGTGTGTGTGTGTGTGTGTGTGTGTGTGTGTGTGTGTGTGTGTGTGTGTGTGTGTGTGTGTGTGTGTGTGTGTGTGTGTGTGTGTGTGTGTGCGTGTTGTCCAGATAGTAGGTTTAGTGGCTTAAGTGGGTATGTTGGTCCAGAGGACACATTTCCTCTGCATTTGCTCTGGGTGTGTGGAGTTAGCCTTGTGCTAAAGTGAGGCCCGCTCTGGGTGTGTGGAGTTAGCCTTGTGCTAAAGTGAGGCCCGCTCTGGGTGTGTGGAGTTAGCCTTGTGCTAAAGTGAGGCCCGCTCTGGGTGTGTGGAGTTAGCCTTGTGCTAAAGTGAGGCCCGCTCTGGGTGTGTGGAGTTAGCCTTGTGCTAAAGTGAGGCCCGCTCTGGGTGTGTGGAGTTAGCCTTGTGCTAAAGTGAGGCCCGCCCTGGGTGTGTGGAGTTAGCCTTGTGCTAAAGTGAGGCCCGCCCTGGGTGTGTGGAGTTAGCCTTGTGCTAAAGTGAGGCCCGCCCTGGGTGTGTGGAGTTAGCCTTGTGCTAAAGTGAGGCCCGCTCTGGGTGTGTGGAGTTAGCCTTGTGCTAAAGTGAGGGGGGGGGGGCGTTAAGAGGATCATGAAGAGGTTAGGGGGCGTTTGTCCAAGAAAGGTTGAGAAACACTATGACCAGATCCACGCAGGCTAATTAGTGTGTAGGCTCTAGCCTAATGTTCTAGACCTCTGTGCAGTGACAGGAGAATGTGCTGGTCTGGCCTGGTCTGGTCTGGACTGGTCTGGACTGGTCTGCCCTGGTCTGGTCTGGACTGGTCTGGTCTGGTCTGGTCTGGTCTGGACTGGTCTGGTCATCCCCCCGTACCCTGATCCAGATGCTGGAGAGGCAACACAGTTTAGCGTGCAGTAAAATAGAGGTGGCATGACCCCAGCTGTGGCACAACTGGCTGGGGTTAGGGCACCTGCGCCGTGCGCCGGTGTCCCGGGTTCGGTTCCCGCCCCGTGGTCCTCTCCGGATCCCACCCTTGCTCTCTCCCCCATTCACTTCCTGTCTCTCTCCACTGTCCGGTCATTAAAGGCATAACAAGCCCAAAAAAAAGTCGCTCCCAAGCCTCAAGGATCACCTGCTGCTCCGCCTCGGACTTCACTCCTGGTTTGGACTCCCAGTAGATGACAGCCCAGAGTTCAGAGTTCATCTCTCCTCTATGTCTATGTCTTCATCAGTTTCCCGTGAGCGCGCACAACTCTAGGTGGACCAGTGTGGGGGTGATTGGACCTATTGGGAACCGGTGTTTTGGAACCGACAGATTGGGATTAGTCACCGGGGGCTCAGACAAGCTAGAGTTCAGAGTTCAGAGTTCAGAGTTCATCTCTCCTCTCTTAAGGCCCCCCAGGGCTCGTGTGTGTGTGTTGTCCTGGACTACTGCAAGTCTGATGTGATCCATGCATGTGTGTTCTGTGTGTATTAAGCCTCTCGTGTGTGTGTGTGTGTGTGTGTGTGTGTGTGTGTGTGTGTGTGTGTGTGTGTGTGTTGTGTAGGACTACTACAGGTCCGGTGTGATCCGCTGTCCTGATGGAATCTCCATCCCTGAGCTCAGAGAAGCCTGCGACTACCTCTGCATCTCCTTCGACTACAGCACCATCAAGTGCAGAGACCTCAGTGAGTACACACACACACACACACACACACACACACACACACTACCTCTGCATCTCCTTCGACTACAGCACCATCAAGTGCAGAGACCTCAGTGAGTACACACACACACACACACACACACACACACACACACACACACACACACACACACACACACACACTCTGCTACTGAGAGAGGAAGCCCTGTACTGAGTAGGGGCCAGCCACTTAGCTGCCATCTCACTCACACACACACTCACTCAGGGGCCAGGCATTTAGCTGCCATCTCCCACACACACACACACACACACACACACACTCTCAAGGGGGCCAGGCACTTAGCTGCCAATTCACACACACACACTCACACACACACACACACACACACACACACACACACACACACTCTCAGGGGCCAGGCAGTTAGCTGCCATGTCTCCAGAGCCGGGTGCCAAATGGCCATGCTCGCCTGGGACAGCAGGTCCCTGTGGGCTGAGAGCTTCCACTGTTCGCTGGGCAGCAGTGCCATCAGTACATCACTCACACACACACACACACACACACACACACACGGCTCTGTAGAGCTCAGTGAGTAGCAGCAAATACACACACAGATACGAGCACACACACCTCGATCTCTCTACCTGTATCTTAGCCTAATTACCATCGACTTTCAAAGGCTCTGCGAGACTTTAGTCTGACCAACAGCCTGTGCCAACACGGTTTCTCCAAGCGCTGGTTGACCCGCCTCCTTTAAGTGCCTCGATTTGCTACTGGTCGTTGTCAGAAAGCGGTTTGCCGACTTCAAACCAATAACAACACTCTTTCCTCTGCCTTGAACACGCCTCTACCCAGAGCCGTTGGAGCTGCTCAAAGTTGATTGGTTCTCGACCAAAGGGGGCAGTTCCGCAGATTTCGGGAACTCTGAAATCCTTCCCGATTAGCAGTTGACCAGACCAGCGACACCAAAAGCCTGAAGGCGTTACGTCACTGGGAGGGCGTGCCAGGCTACCTGGATCTGACTGTGATGGTGTATCAGACCTCTAGACTTCCTTCTGACATCCGTGTGTGTGTGTGTGTCTGTGTCTGTGTGTGTGTGTGTGTCTGTGTGTGTGTGTGTCTGTGTCTGTGTCTGTGTGTGTGTGTGTGTGTGTGTGTGTCTGTGTCTGTGTCTGTGTCTGTGTGTCTGTGTCTGTGTGTCTGTGTGTCTGTGTGTCTGTGTGTCTGTGTGTCTGTGTGTCTGTGTGTCTGTGTGTCTGTGTGTCTGTGTGTCTGTGTGTGTGTCTGTATCTGTGTCTGTGTCTGTGTGTGTGTGTCTGTGTCTGTGTGTGTGTGTGTGTATGTGTCAGGTGCGCTGATGCACGAGCTGTCCAATGACGGCGCGCGGCGTCAGTTCGAGGCGTACCTGGAGGAGATGGTGCTGCCGCTGATGGTGGCCAGTGCCCAGAGCGGAGAGAGGGAGTGCCACATCGTAGTGCTCACCGACGACGACGTGGTGGACTGGGACGAGGAGTACCCGCCTCAGATGGGAGAGGAGTACTCACAGAGTGAGTTATACACACACACACACACACACACACACACACACACACACACACACACACTACACACTACACACGCACACTACACACACACACACACAAACACCTCTCTGCTCCCCTAACAGTGTGTGTGTTCCTCTGCAGTTATTTACAGTACAAAACTCTATCGCTTCTTCAAATACATCGAGAACCGAGACGTGGCCAAGTCCGTTCTGAAGGAGCGAGGCCTCAAGAAGATCCGACTAGGCATAGAAGGTGAGACCATGAGTTCTCAAGCTCCTACACACACACACACACACACACACACACACACACACACACACACACACACAGTGCAGAAACGGCCACACATATCTGGCCTCATGTAAAGACCTCTCTGTCTGCAGGTGTGTATGAAGTTAACTAAGTGTGTGTGTGTGTGTACATGTCAGGTAGAGCCCTGCGCGGGACTCTTTTCTTCATCCCAATCCCGCCTGCTTCATCAGAAATTCTGATCATTACCACCCGCGCCCGCGGAGTGTGTTTGTTAGTCCCGCCTGCACCCGCAATGTATATGTTTAGTCCTGCCCGCTCCCGTGAAATCCTGATAATATATGCCCTCACTGTAATAGACATGCATTGATTTGATATCTTCTCTCGTCCCGCAAGAGAGACTAAATAGATAATATGCTTGAGTAGAAAACAGCTGTGTTTGAATGACCATCACTATCACATCAAACACACACACACACAAGGCTAGAGCTTTGTTTAATCATTAGGCTACATTTATAAACAACTCAGTTTGCACCATTACACACACATAGCCAGAGAATAAGCTGCATTCAGTTAAAAAATGATTAAATAGGCTAAAAATAAAATCTTTGCAACTTATGCAGCCACTTAGGCGTGTTGCACACCCCCCAGTGCGTTGTGTACTAAATGACGGACGCCACAACCGGATGGAATGGTCTTGCTTTATTGCTCTGTCTGAGATATGGGGAAATAAATGAAAATAATCAGGCATGGAGCGAGCCCGGCGCATCACAGCTCCTCTGCCTCAGGACAGTCGCAACAGAGCGCGTACAACAAACAATTCAACCCTCACTGTGTCTCAATGGGAGGCTAGGCTAGGCTAGGCTAGGCTTTCCACTCCAATTCTGCTCTCCATTTTATTGGCATGCTAAATCTCGGTCCCGCAGAGTTTTTTTTGCCGCCCGCTCCCACCCCAGTCAAATTCATAGCGCCTGTTCCCGCGAGATTTGCGTTGGGTCCCGCTAACGTCAGGTTACCCCACGTGTAAGTAGAAGATGAAGAGAGTGTGTATTACGTTAACTAAGCGTGTCTGTGTGTGTGTGTGTGTGTGCACATCAGGCTACCCCACGTATAAGGAGAAGGTGAAGAGAGGGTACGACGTTAACTAAGCGTGTGTGTGTGTGTGTGCACATGCACATCAGGCTACCCCACGTATAAGGAGCAGGTGAAGAGAGTGTGTACGAAGTTAACTAAGCGTGTGTGTGTGTGTGTATGTGTGCACATATCAGGTTACCCCACGTATAAGGAGAAGGTGAAGAGAGTGTATTACGTTAACTAAGCGTGTGTGTGTGTGTGTATGTGTGCACATATCAGGTTACCCCACGTATAAGGAGAAGGTGAAGAGTGTGTATTACGTTAACTAAGCGTGTCTGTGTGTGTGTGTGTGTGTGCACATCAGGCTACCCCACGTATAAGGAGAAGGTGAAGAAGCGCCCCGGGGGTCGTCCGGAGGTCATCTATAACTACGTGCAGCGCCCCTTTATCCGCATGTCGTTAACTAAGCGTGTGTGTGTGTGTGTGTGTGTGTGTGTGTGTGTGCACATCAGGCTACCCCACGTATAAGGAGAAGGTGAAGAAGCGTCCCGGGGGTCGTCCGGAGGTCATCTATAACTACGTGCAGCGCCCCTTTATCCGCATGTCGTGGGAGAAGGAGGAGGGCAAGAGCCGGCACGTGGACTTCCAGTGTGTGAAGAGCAAGAGCATCACCAACCTGGCGGCGGCCGCCGCAGACATCCCGCAGGACCAGCTGGTGGCGCTGGTGCTGCACCCCGGGCCGCAGGTGGACGAGCTGGACATCCTGCCCCCCCCCCGGGCCCCCCCCCGCCCCGCTGGGCCCCCCCGCCCCCCCGCAGCACTACGCCAGCAGCAGCAGCAGCTACGAGCCCGACCCCGACGCCCCCTCGCCCGCCGTCTGACCTCACAGCAGCGCAGCGCAGCGGCACGGCACGGCACGGCGCCATGGCAACGCCCGCCCCACCTGTCTGGGGCTCTCCGACCCCTCCCTCAAACCCCGCCCCCTGGCATGCTGCTGTGTGTGTGTGTGTGTGTGTGTGTGTGTGTGTGTGTGTGAGAGAGCATGTGTTTGTGGCACATGAGCCGTGTGTGAGTGGGCATGCGTGTGTGTGTGATTGTGAGTGAGTTTGCATGTATGAGCTTGTGTGAGTGTATGTGAGTGAATTGTGTGTATGCATATGTGGCAGACAAGTGTGTGTGGATGTGAATGAAAGAATGAATGTGTGTGTGTGGCTAAAAGTGTGTTTGTGTATGTGTCTGTTAGTGTGTGTGTGTGTGTGTGTGTGTGTGTATGTGAGTGATTGATCGTATGTATGTGAATGTTAGGGTGTGTGTGTGAGTGATTGAGCGTATGTATGTGAATGTTAGGGTGTGTGTGTGTGATTGAGTGTATGTACATCCGTATGTGGCATGTTAGGGGGTGTGTGTGTGTGTGTGATTGAGTGTATGTACATCCGTATGTGGCATGTTAGGGTGTGTGTGTGTGTGTGTGTGTGTGTGTGTGTGTGTGTGTGTGTGAGAGATTGAGTGTGTGTACGTCCGTATGTGGCATGTTAGGGTGTGTGTGTGTGTGTGTGTGTGTGTGTGTGTGTGTGTGTGTGTGTGTGTGTGAGATTGAGTGTGTGTACGTCCGTATGTGGCATGTTAAGGTGTGTGTGTGTGTGTGTGTGATTGTGTGTGATTGAGTGTACTGTATGCACGTCCGTATATGGCATGTTAGGGTGTGTGTGTGTGTGTGTGTGTGTGATTGAGTGTATGTGTGTGTGTGTGTGTGTGTGTGTGTGTGATTGTGTGATTGAGTGTGTGTGTGTGATTGAGTGTATGTACAGTGCGTCCGTATGTGGCATGTGAGTGTGTGTGTGTGTGTGTGTGTGTGTGTGTGTGTGTGTGTGTGTGATTGAGTGTACTGTATGTACAGTACGTCCGTATGTGGCATGCTGCAGACGAGCACCTGACACCCGGCTCCCAGCATGCACCGGGCCGGGGACTCGGAGTCGTGACCTTTGCCCTTGGGTGCCTTCTGCACTTTCCTCCTCCTCCTCAGCTTCACACACACACACACACACACACACACACTCACACACACCCTGAGGACGCTGACGAGAAGCCTTACACCCCCTGCCGTTACCATGGCGCTGGCGGGGCAGGGCAGGGCTCCTCCCCTTTATTTATTTCCTGTTTGTGTGTTTGTTTTTTACATGACCAAAGGAAATGTATTTTTTGTTAGTGGTTTGAGCTGCAGGGTCTGACTAACTTGTTTTTATAACTCTGGGTTATGGCATCTAGTACCTCACTGGGGGGGTGGTGGTGGTTTGGGGGGGGGGGGGGGGTTGTGTTCTTTTATTCTCATGGTTTTTTGTTTAGTTTAGTTTAGTTTAGTTTTTATTTTTCACCTGCGATGAGTGGCGGGTGCAGGAGTGAGTGGGAGTGCTGTGGTGTTGGTGTGGCCCAGGGAGCTGTGTGTGGCCTCGCCCTGCTCACAGACAGCAGGACTCTAGAGAAATAAACACATGAAACACTGCAGCCTCTGTCTCCTGCTCACACACACACACACACACACACACACACACACACACACACACACACACACACACACACACACACTAAGGTAGAACAAACAGGATGAATTATGTTATGACTAGTGAACTTCTGTGAGGCTGACACTACATTGTGATATTTGGTCTGTAGATTTGCTGAAAAGAGGATGGAGAATTAGCCTAATTAGCCAGAGCCAAGATGTAGGGTCTGGGAACTCACCGTAGCAGGGCTCAATTGGAGGGGGGGGGGATAAACGGTTGTCTTTCAAACTCCCTCTCTATGCAATAGGATAGCGCTAAACAAATCATCTTCTTGTTTTCAAGTAGCAGGACACTTAACGGTTGCAACTTCTGGTCGCAGGTCAGTCGTTATTATGTTAAGCCCGCCTACCTCTATACACAATGTGATCGGCTCGGCCCTCTTTGAAAATGGCGTAAGCTCCCAGTCCCAAGTCAACGGAGAGTTGCTAGACTAGCCCGGCTGCCGCTAGGGGCGTCTAGATTTCTAGGCCAGTTGAGAATGGGATTGATGCGGTTTTCCCCGGACAAGAGCAAGACTGATCATAGTAGAAGATTACTAGGGATGTTCAAACAGCACAGGTGAGCAGTGGGGATGTTCAAACAGCACAGGTGAGCAGTGGGGGGATGTTCAAACAGCACAGGTGAGCAGTGGGGGGATGTTCAAACAGCACAGGTGAGCAGCGTTGGGGATGTTCAAACAGCACAGGTGAGCGGTGGGGATGTTCAAACAGCACAGGTGAGCAGTGGGGGGATGTTCAAACAGCACAGGTGAGCAGTGGGGGGATGTTCAAACAGCACAAGTGAGCAGTGGGGGGATGTTCAAACAGCACAGGTGAGCAGTGGGGATGTTCAAACAGCACAGGTGAGCAGTGGGGGGATGTTCAAACAGCACAGGTGAGCAGTGGGGATGTTCAAACAGCACAGGTGAGCAGTGGGGGGATGTTCAAACAGCACAGGTGAGCAGTGGGGATGTTCAAACAGCACAGGTGAGCAGTGGGGGGATGTTCAAACAGCACAGGTGAGCGGTGGTGGAGCTGCAGTTTGGTGAACATTTACTGCACGTCTGTCATCTGCACAAAGATCACTTAAGGAGTTCAACAGCCTTTTCCCACAGACTGAACCGGCTCCGTTCCCGTTTGCGAACCAACATTTGAACCGTTAGGAGCGTGCCACATTGGTTCAGAAGTTCAACCAGAAACTAGTTTTTTCTGTGAAGAGTGGGCGTGTGAGAGTAATTACATTCAAAATCATACCTTACATTACATCACAATTTAGTTTAAAAAGAAAAACACAATATATCACATGGATGTCACAAATATTTAGTAAGAAAGAATAAGATTTCTGTAATTTGTTGAATTAAATATTAGCGCTATTCACTGCACGACCACCAGATGGGGCCATTTCACTGTTTGATTTTACATCCAAACACAAGCCCAAAGTGCAGTGCCATGCCGCCATCTGGTGGCTGAAATATGCAATGTAGCCCATTATATATATTTGGGGTAAAAGTGACCAGTGAACAATCTTGTGCTTCCTTGTCAATAAGCACTGGTTGTAGAGTCAGGGTTCATACGTTTTGAAAAAACCTGGAAAAGTTATGGAATTTGAAAGTGCCAATTTCCAGGCCTGGAAAGGTTTTGGAAAACAAAAAACATCCCGAAAGTTTTGGAAAAGTCATGGAAATATGCTTTGCCCAATTCAACTCAGAAACATATCTCATTTGGGCAGGTCATGTCTCACACTTGTGTCACAACCGATTGGCAAACTTTTACGTTTTGAGAGCATTCCTTCTAGGTAACCATCCCGTTATCTCACGCGTCATATCTATTATTACAGTACAGTAATGTGGCACTAGTTGATGTGAGGTTTTGAGAAATAAAAGGTCATGGAACTTTGTGAAAAAATCATGGAAAAGTCATGGAAAAGTTATTATCTGGTGGAAATGTGTATGAACCCTGTAGAGTGAACAAGAGCATGTAGACATCTAGACATCTAGAGGTCGACCCCCCCCAACCTGATGGCCCCACAATATATTCCTAATACTTTTGTCCCATGTCTCACCTGCATAACATGTAGTAGTCTATAAACACAGATATGTTTATTGACAGAGTAAATCAGGCTGTTTTGCATCCATCGCTACCCTGCATGCAATGTGAGAAGTGAGATTGGGCACAGCACTACACGGCCAACTGAATAACATGAAATCAAACCTTTTAGGAGGAAAATACCCTTTAATGAAAAGATTTAACCGCTTATGAAGTTTACTTCTGACAGTCAGAAACCGTATCCGTATAAATGATGTCATTGGTAACCCTCCCTCCAGATCCTTGAAGAGGCGTGCTGGCCAGAGTGCTAGCAGCCAGGGCTAACGATCCCAAGTGCAGCCAGGGCTAATGATCCCAAGTGCTGCTGTTTGGTCCAGTGCAGGTTACAGGTACACCACTCCTGAACATAACAACACAACGCAGGTTACAGGTACACCACTCCTGAACATAACAACACAACGCAGGTTACAGGTACACCACTCCTGAACATAACAACACAACGCAGGTTACAGGTACACCACTCCTGAACATAACAACACAACGCAGGTTACAGGTAGGCTACTACTCCTGAACATAACAACACAATGCAGGTTACAGGTACACCACTCCTGAACATAACAACACAACGCAGGTTACAGGTACACCACTCCTGAACATAACAACACAACGCAGGTTACAGGTACACCACTCCTGAACATAACAACACAACGCAGGTTACAGGTACACCACTCCTGAACATAAAAACACAACGCAGGTTACAGGTACACCACTCCTGAACATAACAACACAACGCAGGTTACAGGTACACCACTCCTGAACATAACAACACAACGCAGGTTACAGGTAGGCTACTACTCCTGAACATAACAACACAACGCAGGTTACAGGTACACCACTCCTGATCATAACAACACAATGCAGGTTACAGGTACACCACTCCTGAACATAACAACACAACGCAGGTTACAGGTACACCACTCCTGAACATAACAACACAACGCAGGTTACAGGTACACCACTCCTGAACATAACAACACAACGCAGGTTACAGGTACACCACTCCTGAACATAACAACACAACGCAGGTTACAGGTACACCACTCCTGAACATAACAACACAACGCAGGTTACAGGTACACCACTCCTGAACATAACAACACAATGCAGGTTACAGGTACACCACTCCTGAACATAACAACACAACGCAGGTTACAGGTACACCACTCCTGAACATAACAGGCACACCACTCCTGAACATAAAAACACAACGCAGGTTACAGGTAGGCTACCACTCCTGAACATAAAAACATGGAGAGGGTTGGAAGAGGTATAGAGGTACAGGTATACAATGGCCAAGAATTACCATGCAATCCCTCCTGCTGTCAAAATCTAAATCAGATATGTGTTCTTATCTGGATAATGATATCATGATATGTTACATTTGATGTAAATACAGCATATTCTACGAATAGCAGAATGTGTGTACAAAACAAACCAAACCATCAGAAATGGGTGGTGCATAAACCTTACACAAGTATAAAGGACAAAGGTAAACATATTCCCAGACCATAAACAGTGCTATACTGATACTGGAAATCAAATAGTGTGTGATTTGACCTCCATTAGTACAGCGTGCAGTTAAGTACGCTCAAAGGGGGAAGTATACAGTGAAGGGGTATTGGGGCACCACAAGCCTGAGGAAGTCCTTCGGTTTGTAATGTTGTGGGGTCAAAGTTCAAGATGCACAACCTCTCTCAAGCTAGGTGGGGGCTGTTCATGAGTTGGTTTCTACCATTAGGACTAGAAGCAAAAGCACTTAGGGCAAATTATGAAATAGAAGAGTCATTCGTGTTAATATTATCTGTATTATTATATGATAATATTCACTATGGAGTTGTATCCAATCTGACATGTATAACTCATAGAACATATGTGTTCATTTAGAATTTGATACCAGCAACACGTTTTAAAAAAAAGTTGGGATGGGGTCAAGAAATAGCTAGAAAAGATGTGTAATGATAAAGAAAACAGAAGGAGGAATATTGATCAACTTTTTAGGGAAACTGGCGACATGATTGAGTATGAAAAAGAGCATCAGAGACAGAGACTATTAAAGTAAAGATGCAGAGGCATTCATCGCTGTGTGAACCTGTGTGTGTGTGTGTGTGTGTGAACCTGTGTGTGTGTGTGTGTAAAGATGCAGAAGCATTCGCTCTATGTAAACCTGTGTGAATAAATGATGAAGCAATATCATTATAATGCTAACATTGCTATGTATTTGGGCAGTTCATCATCTACGGTATTACCATTAAAATATTCAGAGAATCCAGAGAAATCTTTGCAAACAAGGGACAGAGCTGCAAAACAGTATTGGATGGCCGTGGTCTCTTGGACTTCAGATGACACGGCATTAAACCCTGTGCTTGTTTCTAATGGTTGGTCTGTAGGCCTATTCTCTTTGGACTTTCTCTATTGGGTAGTTTCATAAGAATAATCACATCATTCATCTCTGAAGCTCCTCTCATACTCTGCACTGCTGAAAGAGATTTCAATTCCAGATTTCATTCTCCTCCCTTTGCTACTGCCATATGGACCCACAGTGCAGTTTTGCCGTGTGCTGGTGTGGCATACATCTTTTTTTTTTTTTTTAAAGTGCGGTGCAGGTGCCCCAGCCATTTGCGCCACGGCTGGGGCCGTGGCATACATCTTTTAATCTTCTTTTAACGTGACGCTCAGTGTGACACCATCTTCTCGAGCAAGTTCTCCGGTACTGACCGGAGGTTTTAGAGTTGGAACGGTGTCGATATCTCAAAAGGGCTAGGCGCAGGAGCAGGCCAAAAATTAGGAACCCGGAAATAATAATGAGAAAACTACAGTATGTCTTCAATTCATTCATGCACATCTTTATCTTTAGGATATTTTACTGTTCTTTTTAGTCATATTGATTTGTTGATTTGCTTTTTATCATCCTGTTTACATTGTATTGTATGTTGTGTGTGGTGTCTTAAGCTGCTGGGACCTTGAATTCTCCCTTGGGCATCAATAAAGTATCCATCCATCCATCTATCTATCTATACGTATAACATAGACAGCTGGGGCAGTGGGAACCAATAAGATAATGTGCTATGATACAGTAAACACGTTCAATACAAACAAGAGGACTTTTCAAGTTGAGCCTTATAAACATAAATGTTTGGCTACATAAAAGTAATAAGAGCATTAAAACATGGTATGTAGTTTCACTACACATGGGGAAAAGTCTGACTAAAAGAAAGCAGTGGCTCTTTCAAATGAACACTAATTAGACGGGTGAATCACACCTGTATCTGCCCCCCCCCCCCTGGCACTGCCCGTGTGTTGATGGCTGCACATCTGTCAATGGCTCTTGTCTAGAGGAAAGTGTAAAGACACATGCTGCAAAAGAGCTGCAAAAGAGCCCAGTTTGAGCATAGAGAAGAGCTTCAAAATGATCCAATGTAAACATGTGGCCTTATAAGTCTTGGAGGAGTAGTAGCTCCATCACGTTGTGTCTTCCATGTAAACATGTGGCCTTATAAGTCTTGGAGGAGTAGCAGCTCCATCACGTTGTGTCTTCCATGTAAACATGTGGCCTTATAAGTCTTGGAGGAGTAGCAGCTCCATCACGTTGTGTCTTCCATGTAAACATGTGGCCTTATAAGTCTTGGAGGAGTAGTAGCTCCATCACGTTGTGTCTTCCATGTAAACATGTGGCCTTATAAGTCTTGGAGGAGTAGCAGCTCCATCACGTTGTGTCTTCCATGTAAACATGTGGCCTTATAAGTCTTGGAGGAGTAGTAGCTCCATCACGTTGTGTCTTCCATGTAAACATGTGGCCTTATAAGTCTTGGAGGAGTAGTAGCTCCATCACGTTGTGTCTTCCATGTAAACATGTGGCCTTATAAGTCTTGGAGGGGCCTGTACTACGAAGGGAGCTCAACCTACCCAGATGTAACCCAGGGTTACTTTGCTAAACCGGGGTTGACAAAACCTGGTTATCTTCATTGGTGCTAATCGGTACTACGACGCTGAGTAAGAAGTTGATTTGTTGAACTGGGGTTAACCTCATCGGAGTTGGTGCGCGTTCACATAAAATGGGCGGGTTGCAGCGCATATCACCACTTTTAATGATGACGCGATCACGCTATTTTACGCATAAGGAATGAGCAATGATTATAAAAAAGTTGTGAGGAATTAAAACCCACTTTACGATACATCAAATACGTCGGCAGCAAACAAAGCAAGACAAGGCTGTTGGCAACGTAGGCTATTGCAGATCGGATATATGAAAGTAAAGTTTTATTTCATGTTCCTTAAATAGCCTAGGCTATGTGTTACGGAGGATTAATAGCTTGCGGAATGTCTGAAATGTGTTGAAATAAATACATTTTGAGTTCATAAGAGTCCTACAGATGCAACACAATTCATGCCATGTATATTAATAAATATTAATAAGGGATAATTGAATGTTTAGCCCCATTGACTGATTTAGTGTATGCCTATCCTGTGAACATTTTAGATGCAACGGCAGTGCCGCTGGCAGCAGGTGAAAATGAAACTCAAGAACATTCAGAAGGTTTATAGGCCTAGTTATAGCTTGCATTAATATTTCTTAATTATGAAAATATGTTATTGCCAATGCTTATAGCCTCCACTTTGCCTCGATCAGCTGACAAATGCAACGAATTCCCTCGGCTGAGAATGTATCTTTCATAGAATATTATATGGAGAAAGATTCTGGCGGTCTTAAAAAACTCTCGCCTTGCGAAGAGAGGCGCTTACAATTTGCGCTCCAATAATGTATCTTCCAAGTAGCCTACGTCGACATTGTGGGGTGTGGTTAACCGCAAACCTCGGGTTAACCAAGATCATAACCTGCTCGGAGCAGGTTTGAGATGCAGCGTAAATTGCCATGGCAGCATACCTAGGTTAAAACCTATCCACCTTTCGTAGTACGGGTTAACCGGGAAGTTACGCCACACGTGATCAACTTACTCTCGAAGTTACCCAGCTAAGCCAGTAACCCCGCTTCGTAGTACAGGCCCGAGGAGTAGTAGCTCCATCACGTTGTGTCTTCCATGTAAACATGTGGCCTTATAAGTCTTGGAGGAGTAGTAGCTCCATCACGTTGTGTCTTCCATGTAAACATGTGGCCTTATAAGTCTTGGAGGAGTAGTAGCTCCATCACGTTGTGTCTTCCATGTAAACATGTGGCCTTATAAGTCTTGGAGGAGTAGTAGCTCCATCACGTTGTGTCTTCCATGACCCTGGCTGCTGTTCGGGGGGCGCTTTTAAGAACTTTTTACAACTCAGTGGTGGCATCAGCCATCTTTTATGCTGTAGTATGTTGGGGGAGTGGCATCTCAGCTGCTGAGAGGATGAAACTCAACTGCAGGAGCCAAAATCATTTATTTACTTTGTGTCGTGTCTATGCAGAGGCGGACATCCCGGGTTCAGAAAGTGAAAAGTCCAGCCAAGTATTTGATCCAACCATTTAGTAAACCCGCTCATCCTAATTAGCTGCCAGGTAGATCAGATAATTAGTGATATCACCTGTGTTAAGTGCACAGGTAGAAAGAATATATGGGAGGACTTTTACTCTTTGGAACCAGGAATGTCCGCCTCTGTGTCTATGTATGTCTTTCTGAGTCACCTCCCTCTAGTGGCTGGACCTTTAATCTTTAGAGGCAGGTGATGCTACCTGGAGGGCGTGGCCAGAGCAGGAAGCTACAGTCTTCGACCAAAGCAAAGCACAGCACAGCAGCCCAGGGAGAAGCTGCCCAGTGGAATCTTTAGTTTATCTTTGCCATCCTTATTTTCATGAACTTTCAAGAACTTATGAGCTTTACATTTTTATTTTTTTTATAATAAACCCCTCTATATTGGACATCAAAAACGCCTGGATTATTCTCCTTGGACAAGCGGGTCAGACACTCTAGCTCAGCCACCAGTGGTCAATTGAAATTGGACAAAATAGGAAAAACCACTACAAAGTCGAAGACTACTTCCAACAAAGAAGAACTCCGTGAACAAATATTACTTTTGAACTGGAAATGGAACGCCGGATGGATGCTGATTAAAGACACACGGTCTGATCGTTTGAGAGCATGGTACGTCACCTCATTGCATTTCAAAAAGATGTGCTTAATATTGAAAGACTCAGTTAAGGAAATCTGCTATTGGAGTGGATTATATTGTGAACTCAAGCTTTAAGAAGTCTGCTATAGGAGTGGATAATTATTGCATTGTTTGGAAAACTTGATCATTAGTTAATAATCAAGCATGGCTGATCCAATTGAAGATGAGGGAATCAAGTCTAGTGCCTCAAACACTGATGGAGTGGAAGACCATGAACATGTATCCAAATTAAAAAAGGCCAGAAAAGGAAAATTTGCACATTTAACTAAAAGGAAGATTATAGTGATTCAACTGATGGAAGATGTAACAAGTGCGCAGGAAGTTAAAGAAAATCTTCAGAAGTATACAAAACCGTTGGAAGAGTTTAAGTCCGTACATAGAGCTTATCAAGAGCTGTTCACACAGGATGAATTGAATAAAGATGAAAGTGAATGGTCTGAACCTAAGATCAAAGAAATTAATGCTTTTTATTCTTCTGTCTCTGAGTGGCTGTTGGGAGCAACAAAGGTGATGGCTGCTGAACCGCAAGTAGTGGAAGTCGGCCCAGAAGACAGTGTGTCACAAGTCGCCAGCCATGGGTTCAGGTCGAGAGCTGCTTCTGTTGCTTCTGCAAAGATATGTGCTGAAGCGGAGAGAGCCGCCATCATGACCAAGGTTGCAGTGCTGAAAGAAAAGCATGACTTAGAAGATCAAGAAAATGAGCTGCAAAAAGAGATTCAAGCATTAAAGCAAAAGCGTGAAGCCTTGGAGCTGAGAACACAACTGGCAGTCTCATCGTCCAAACTCGCAGTCCTCACATCTGCTGAAGAAGAATCTACAACAGCTAAGCAACTATCTATGCATCAACCAGCAGCAGACACGCAACTCAAGCAGTCTGGTAAGAGTCTGCCAACTGAGGGTATAGATGCAATGAATTCCTACTTGGCTGATATGTCAATGAAAAGTGATGCTACAGAGAGTGAGTTTCTTTCTTCAGAAAAAGTCACTAAAGCCCTTTCGATGATGCCTATCTTAGAGAGAAGGTGCTGGTATTAAAAAGACCAGCTCAGTGCAAACATCAAGCCCCTTTGATTCTTTTAGAAAGAGTGGTCCATCTAAAACAAGCGTACCAGAAACGGCCTTTGATCGCCTTTCGATGACCCCCAAGGGCAGTCTAAGTCACGATGGACTGACAGACATTCTGCAGCGTCAGAATCATATAGCATCCACTCTTGTAAGACAGCAACAACTCTCTCCTCTTCCACCTAGAGAAATTCCTGTCTTCAGTGGAGATGTTTTGTCATACAGACCTTTCATCAGAGCTTTCGAACACACAATTGAACTTAGGACTGATAGTAGTGCAGATAGGCTGTACTTCCTTGATCAGTACATCAGTGGCCTCCCCAGAGACCTTGTGAGAAGTTGTCTCCACATGAGCCCAGATAGAGGCTATGAAAGAGCAAGAACTTTGCTACAGGAATATTATGGAGATTAATTCAAAATCTGTTCTGCTTACATGACAAAGGGAGTTGAATGGCCCATCATTAAAGCTGAAGATTTAAAGGCATTACAGGTCTTTGCAATATTCTTGAGGAGTTGCTGTAATGCAATGGAGGAGATGAGTTACTCACATGAAATCAACTTGTCTTCAAACATGAAAATCTTGATCATGAAACTCCCCTACAAACTCAGAGAAAGATGGCGACCTTATGTGTGTGAATTTCAGGAGAGACAGAATAGAGGACCTCAATTCTCTAATCTTGTTGCATTCCTTGAGAGGCAAGTGAGGGTAGCTTCTGACCCAGTGTATGGGGACATTCAGGATAGGCGGCCCACCAGAGCTACAGAAAAGCTACCCATTAACGCTAAGTCCAAGTCCAGTGGGAGCAGCTTTGCAACCAGTGTCTTCACTTCTACCTCTCGTCCCACTCAACAATCTAAAGACAATGAGTTATGCACGTCTTTCCCCCTATGCAACACCAATCACACATTAGAGTGCTGTGGGGCATTTAGGAAAAAGAAACACATAGACAAGATTGACTTTTTAAAAGAAAAGGGAATCTGCTTTGGCTGTCTACATCAATGCCACATCAGCAAACACTGTAGCCAAAGACTTACCTGCACAGTGTGTTCCAAACAGCACCCCAGTGTCCTCCACATTGAGAAGATGGAACGAATAGCAACGCAACTAGTGCTGCCGCGATTAATCAACATAATCGAACTAATCGATTATGAAAATTAGTCGATGGCAATTTTTTTAGTTGACTAATCGTTTTGCTATTGACCCCCTATTTATTTTTGGTCTCCCGTCTCTAATGGCTGTAATGTTATTAATTCTATTGTTAACTCTACAAAAGTAGGCTGATATAGATATGAGCATATCTATATCTATGGCTATATGTCATGTTTTGGCCCTTCAGTTGAGTTAAAAATAAAATGGACACAAAAAAATAACGAAAACTTTTTTTTTTTTAAATAAATAGTCGTTTAGATTAGTCGACTAATCAAAAAATTAGTCGAAAGATTAATCGTTAGAAAATTAGTCGTTAGTGGCAGCACTAAACGCAACAACAAAGAGGTGATGTATCAGAAGCAGTAAGCACTGCAGATATGCTCCCCAAAGCATGTGGGCACATTGGGGCCGGTACTGGGGCCGGTACTGGGGCCGGTAACGTGCTTTCTGTGCTGCCTGTGAAGGTCAAAGCTAGTAAAGGTGACAAGATAATCACAGTGTATGCTTTCATAGACTCAGGTAGCTCAGCTACCTTTTGCACAGAACGCCTCATGTCTCAGCTGAATATGAAAGGCAGAAGAATGAACATCTTGTTGCAAACAATGAGTCATGAGAAGTCAGTACCAACATATGTGGTCTCAGGCCTAGAAGTTGCTGGTCTTGATGGAAACAATTTCATACAGCTACCTGATGTGTTTACACAGAAGGAGATGCCAATCACTGCAGACAATATCCCTACGAAGCAGGATCTCGCTAGATGGCCCTACCTGCATGAGGTCAATATTCCAGAAATAGACAGCAACATCGAACTGCTGATAGGAACCAATGCATCAAAGATCATAGAACCCTGGGAGATCATAAACAGTCAGGATGAGGGGCCATATGCAGTGAAGACTCTAGTGGGATGGGTAGTCAATGGGCCCTTAAGAAGTAACAAGCCTCCAATGACTGTCAGTCTGCCACAGTGAACAGGATCTCTGTTGCAAATCTGGAGAAGTTGCTGATTAGTCAGTACAATCATGACTTTAATGAAAGGGCATCAGACGAAAAACTCTCAATCGAGGACAAAAAGTTCCTTGAAATCGCCAATAAGTCGGCTTCATTAACAGATGGTCACTATACCCTTAACTTACCTTTCAGGAAAGAAGATATGCAAATGACTAACAATCGCCATGTTGCCTTGCAGCGTCTCCAAAGCCTGAAACGAAAGCTAAGGAGAAATTAATCTTTCCACAGAGAATATGCAGCCTTTCTGAATGATGTCATAGCTCAAGGATATGCAGTGGTGGTTCTGCAGCAAGAGATGGAAGGAGCCGAAGGAGGAACCCGGTATATTCCACATCACGGAGTGTACCACCCTAAGAAGAACACACTCAGGGTGGTATTTGACACTGGTGCGGTATATCAGGGCATATCCCTGAACTCTGAGCTTTTGCAAGGCCCTGATCTTACCAATTCCCTAATTGGAGTCTTGTTCAGGTTTAGACATGAACCCATAGCTCTCATGGCAGACATTAGATCTATGTTCCATCAAGTTAGGGTGTCCAAGCCAGACATAGATTTTCTGCGCTTTCTGTGGTGGACAGACGGGAACATTGAACAGGATCCAATAGACCATCGCATGCTGGTACACTTGTTTGGAGCTGTTTCCTCACCAAGCTGCGCCAGTTTTGCCCTGCGAAGAACGTGAAGATCATCCCCACATCAGACAACAGGTGACAGACACCATAATGAATAATTTCTATGTGGATGACTGCTTAACATCTTTGCCTACAGTACAGGATGCAGTGCAGCTGACAGCAGACTTGGTGGAGGTCTGCAGTAAAGGAGGATTCCAGCTTACCAAATGGGTGAGCAATAACAGAGCTGCTCAACCACAAAGGAGGAAGAGAGTCAAATGTTGCCCTGTTGTGTGTAATGCAATTCAAGATGCTTCAAGTCCTACTCATAAACTTCTCACTTTCTTCTCAGACTGGACCAAGTTGGTGAAAGCTGTTGCCTGGTATCCAAGGCTTGGAGACAGCCTGTTAGCTCTAGTGGCCAAAAGAAAACAACTTTCGACTGACATCACCACTCGTTCTCGCCATCAGAATGTGATGTCTGATCTGCAAGCCTTCAAGGTAAAGCTAGGTAGTCAGTGCACATCCCTGAATGATCTTGAGAGGGCTGAGAAGGCAATTCTTATCATTCACTCAAAGGCAGACTTTCCCTATAAAGTATGAAAGGTTAGGAACGACACCACCTACTGGTGTTCCTAAAAAGAGCAAGATTTACGAGCTGGATCCTGTGCTGAAAGATGGGTTGCTCAGAGTAGGAGGGCGGTTATCAACGGCGGCTATGTCTGAGACCATGAAGTATCCCATCATCCTTCCAAAGCAGTCTCACATATCCAGTCTGTTACTTCGCCATATCCCTGAAAGGTATGGGCACTGTGGCAGAAATTACATCCTTAGCCAATTACAAAAAAAGTATTGGATCATCAGTGGAAATAGTGCCGCAAGAGGTGTGATCTCAAAATGTGTAATTTGCAGACGCTTGAAAAACAGGACAGGAGAACAAAAGATGGCAAATTTGCCATATGAAAGAACACAGCCAGATCTCCCACCATTCACCAATGTGGGCATGGACTATTTTGGTCCAATAGAAACCAGAAGAGGGAGAAGTGTGGTAAAAAGAGGCACTTTAGATTTACTAGAGCTGTTTTATGACCAGTAATGTACAGTATACAGTTTTTTTGTACAGTTCTTACACATTGCATTTAGGACAGGTTGTTGTATTTATCTATTCAACTATTTATTTATATTTTAGCATTAGTGCAGGCTGATGAGATTGGCTGGTATTGGGACAAATGGCTGTACATAGTGGTTGTGCTTTCCCCACATGTGCTCAAACAGGCACAGTGGAGGGGTGCCTAAGGAATGTGTACTGCTGCATGTTGCATGTCTTACAGATGTACTGTTGTATGTGGGGTGGGGGGTGTCTGGAAGTCGTATTGATTTCCTTTCCTTCACTGTCTGGACGATGTAACAATGCAAATTTCTCCTTTGGGAGACAATTAAAGGATTATCTTATCTCATCTTATCAAATACTTGTAGAGGTTCAGGTGTGTGTTTGAAACAGTTTTTCAAATTCTCGGGAGGGAGGGAGAGAGGGGGGGGCATATAAATATAAATTATAACTTGCTCATCATCCTTGAGATGAAGGGCAAGTTACAACGACTTTAGCACACAGTCATACTGTGAATCCAACCATGTGCATAAACAATACCTCATATCGAAACAAAACAAACAAAAAAAACCAAGGCAAAATACCCTGAACCAGAGAGAAAAAGAGGAGACTTGAAAATTTAACTGAAGAAACATTATTTTATTTAATTTCCCAGAGCAAGGACACTTTTAAGACAAGATACAAATAATACTAACAAAAATAACAATTCAGACATGTCTGCTTTGGCCCAAAAATGAGAGCTATGCCTTTAGTAAGTTTCCCGGAGCAGGGACACTTTGCATGCATAATGACTCAAAAGCTTTGCAAGACTATAGAATCAGCTGAAGAATTCTGTCCAACGGAGAACAAACATGTTGTCGTTGCAAATTAGAATTCAAACACGTCTCTCCAGTGAGACAACATGTGTTCAGCCGTTTGTGGTGACCAGTGTATTTCGTCACGGGTGGTTTGAAACATTGCTTTTGGCAACTTTGGAAGGTGTGGAAAGCGTTCAATGAATGTGTTCAGATACGAGAGCACCCGTTGGTATTTGTGTGAAAGGTTTCTTGAGAAGGAAATCAGTGGCACGACTACCACGGCTTTGGGAAATCTTTCTCTGGCCACTTTAAAAAGTGCCTCCAATTGCCTTGTTACCTGGGCTCTATCCCTGGAGTCTTTGTCATTCAGTCCAAATGAAAGGATGACTTTGAGAACACGGTCGGTTCTCTTTGTGTTCTCCAAAATATGCAGGGCATGGCAAAGTTTTGCTCCTGGATAGGAGTCTACCTGTACTCTCTTGTCGTTGCATTTTGGTAGCCGTGAAGCGTTTGAAGTACCGAGTATCAGAATTGGTCTCTGGATGCTCAGCTTCCAATTCCTGAATTTGTCCCCAAAATGCTCGTGTCTTGTGAACAAGGCTTTGTCCTCTGGCAGTAGCTTCAGTTTTTCCTTCAGCATGACCTCAGCTCTCATTGCCACATCCTTATTGAACTCAACCAGTTCTTTGTTGGCCCAGTTGAGGGCCATAGCCCATGCCTCCTCCCAGTTTGTGCTATCAGTATTGAAGCTGAAATCTGCCAGCACACGTTGAAAGTGTCTAGTGATAACAGCAACTGTGTCCACAGTCCAATCGCTACAAGCCGTGTTAACTTGCCTGTGCACTTTCCCATCTGTTGGTTTGGTTTGCACAGCCAGCCTAAGGCGTTTGTAGGCATCTTGGATGCTTCCTTCTTTCAACGTTTTCTTGTTGAATCTTAAGCAGTAATCAAGGTGCTGATGTACCTTGAGGTATCTCTTGAAGGACTTGGCAAGGGCTTTAGTGACTCCCTTTCCTTCTGCCATTTCCTCTTTATTAATTTCCTTCTGTGAAGCAGAGAGCCGGCTTGGTTCTTCTGTCTCCTGTGAAGAAAAGCTTTTCAGCAGCAGCAATAAAAATTGCTTTTTGTGTCTTCAGGTTTTCTGGTTGATAGCAGGCTTCTGAATCTCTGTAAGGCTCTGATGCAGACTTCTCTTCCAAGTTCTGTCTCAGAATGGTCAGTGAGAGGGCTTTGCCTTCACTTATATGTTGGACCTTACAGCCCCTCCCACATATCCAGGGTTTGTGGGTGTGGTCAGGGGGTAAGAGCCATATGGTAATAAGTACAGGACACTCAGTTAATTGCCCCACACACATTTGCTAGTGTGTTTACAGAGTTAATTGCCCTGGAATGGTACTCCATTAAGTGTTCCATTCGCACCTCTCTCAGTGAATGGATAGTGAATAGGTCATTGATTATAGATCTGATTGAAGCTATAATGAGCTCTATTCCAGCCTTCTTTTCATGGAACCACCACCACTAGCAGCATCACCTCCTTCATCCTCCTTCACTAGTTATATCTAGAATTATGGTTCAGGACAGAAGAGAAACATAAACAGAAAAAGGGGCTAAGGGTGGAAGAGATGGCCAAAATACAAACCAACTCTTCCACCCATATCCTGTACGAAGAGGAGTTTTCTGATGACGACACAATTATTTTTGAAAAATAAAGGAGCCAATACAGTTTCTTTTTTGATTAGAATGTAATGCTATTACTTTCATTGTTTATGATATGCCCGTCTATGTTAGTAAAGTATATTTGTATAGTATAGTGTGAGCTTTATTTTGTTTGGTTTATTTGTAAAGTGTGAGTAAAAAGCTTACAGTAAAGTACATTATTAGATTGTGTCTGACCTCTATTTTTTTTCATATATGATTTAATTCCAAAATGGTACACATCAGGAAAGCTTAGACTGGGCTCTTTCTAAGAATTCAGGCATTGCCATTTTTTAGATGTAGAGTACATGAAACTCCTAACCTGCAAAAGCACGTCACTTGCTCAAAATGGATAGTCCATCCTTCAAGTATTCATGTCAATGAAACTCTGTGTCATCAAAATGAGAAGTCTTGACACCATGATTATGAACAAGATAGTCAAATGGCTTTGCAATGTTTTCACTATGTCAGTTTAGCAATGCAAAAAAGCTCAGAACAGGTGACAATACCAGGAAATGCTCAAGACAGCACTTTACACTAACAGAATTTGATGACTAGTTCAACAATTTTGTGTAATGACTTGAGCAATGAAATGAAGACTATTAGTTTTATTGGGAATAACTATTCAGCATCCATAACTATATTTTGACTGACCTGACAGAAGCAAATGATAATGTTACAAAACAGATAATTGTATGAACGCAACTGATACAAGTCCAAAAGTATTTACAATTCGTTCGCGAAATAGCTACTATTCGATGGAGAAATAGCTACTATGATGTAAACAAATGACTAAACGTTGTGGAGGTTGAACTAATAGTTAGGAGAATTTGAGAAAAGGCACCAAAGTGACTGAGAAAAACTGTTATAGGCAGAGGGGCAATAATATGAGTGACCAACGTCACCTCAAAACATCAAAGGTGTGGAGGGTGTGTGCTGCAGGTGAGCGGAGACCTTTCTGAGTGGACTGCTGCTGCATCAGGCTCTCATCATCACTCCCAATCTGCACATGAACATTCCAATAGTCCTGGAGCATCTGATGCTGCTGTGCTGAACACAAAACACACATCACTCAGATCATACGCTTCCATTCATCCCATGGGCAATGTAGACACGCTTCAGAGGGAAATCCCTACAAAACAATGATTTATAGGCTATGGACTGCAAAAGACATTCCTACTTGCAATGAAATGTAGTTTGCCAACAGAAAAATGTTTTAAAACTTGACAAATACATGACTGCATAGTATACCTTTAATAGTATCACTTATGTTTCTAGGACAAACACTTGTAGAGATTCAGGTGTGTGTTTGAAACAGTTTTTCAAATTCCCGGGAGGGGGGGGGGGGGGTGGGCATATAGATATAAATTATAACTTGCACATCATCCTTGAGATGAAGGGCAAGTTACAACAATTGTAACGCACAGTCATACTGTGAGTCCAACCATGTGCATAAACAATACCTCATAACCAAACAAAAGGCAAAATATCCTGAACCAGAGATAAAAAAAAGGAGACTTGAAAATTGAACTGAAGAAGCATTCTTTTATTTAATTTCCCAGGGCAAGGACACTTTTAAGACACAATACAAATAATACTAAGAAAAACAACAATTCAGACATGTCTGCTTTGGCCCAAAAATGAGAGCTATGCCTTTAGTAAGTTTCCCGGAGCAGGGACACTTTGCATGCATAATGACTCAAAAGCTTTGCAAGACTCTAGAATCAGCTGAAGAATTCTGTCCAACGGAGAACAAACATGTTGTCGTTGCAAATTAGAATTCAAACACGTCTCTCCAGTGAGACAACATGTGTTCAGCCGTTCGTGGTGACCAGTGTATTTCGTCACGGGTGGTTTGAAACATTGCTTTCGGCAACTTTGGAAGGTGTGGAAAGCGTTCAATCAATGTGTTCAGATACGAGAGCACCCGTTGGTATTTGTGTGAAAGGTTTCTTGAGAAGGAAATCAGTGGCACAACTACCACGGCTTTGGGAAATCTTTCTCTGGCCACTTCAAAAAGTGCCTCCAATTGCCTTGTTACTTGGGCTCTATCCCTGGAGTCTTTGTCATTCAGTCCAAATGAAAGGATGACTTTGAGAACACGGTCGGTTCTCTTTGTGTCCTCCAAAATATGCAGGGCATGGCACAGTTTTGCTCCTGGATAGGAGTCTACCTGTACTCTCTTGTCGTTGCATTTTGGTAGCCGTGAATTATTTGAATCACCAAGTAACAGAATTGGTCTCTGGATGCTCAGCCTCCAATTCCTGAATTTGTCCCCAAAATGCTCGTGTCTTGTGAACAAGGCTTTGTCCTCTGGCAGTAGCTTCAGTTTTTCCTTCAGCATGACCTCAGCTCTCATTGCCACATCCTTATTGAACTCAACCAGTTCTTTGTTGGCCCAGTTGAGGGCCATAGCCCATGCCTCCTCCCAGTTTGTGCTATCAGTATTGAAGCTGAAATCTGCCAGCACACGTTGAAAGTGTCTAGTGATAACAGCAACTGTGTCCACAGTCCAATCGCTACAAGCCGTGTTAACTTGCCTGTGCACTTTCCCATCTGTTGGTTTGGTTTGCACAGCCAGCCTAAGGCGTTTGTAGGCATCTTGGATGCTTCCTTCTTTCAACGTTTTCTTGTTGAATCTTAAGCAGTAATCAAGGTGCTGATGTACCTTGAGGTATCTCTTGAAGGACTTGGCAAGGGCTTTAGTGACTCCCTTTCCTTCTGCCATTTCCTCTTTATTAATTTCCTTCTGTGAAGCAGAGAGCCGGCTTGGTTCTTCTGTCTCCTGTGAAGAAAAGCTTTTCAGCAGCAGCAATACAAATTGCTTTTTGTGTCTTCAGGTTTTCTGGTTGATAGCAGGCTTCTGAATCTCTGTAAGGCTCTGATGCAGACCTCTCTGCCGAGTTCTGTCTCTGAGAATGGTCAGTGAGAGGGCTTTGCCTACAGTTATGTGTTGGACCTTACAGCCCCTCCCACATGTCTTGGGGTCTGTGGGTGTGGTCAGGGGGTAAGAGCCATATGGTAATAAGTACAGGACACTCAGTTAATTGCCCCACACACACTTGCTAGTGTGTTTACAGAGTTAATTGCCCTGTTATCCTAACAGCCCCTCCCACATTTGCTAGTGTGTTTACAGGATATGAGTCATGGAGTCACAAGTGCAATGGTACTCTGTTAAGTGTTCCATTAGCACCTCTCTCAGTGAATGGATAGTGAATAGGTCATTGATTATAGCCTGCAGATCTGATTGAAGCTATACTGAGCTCTATTCCAGCCTTCTTTTCATGGAACCACCACCACTAGCAGCATCACCTCCTTCATCCTCCATCACTAGTTATATCTAGAATCATGGTTCAGGACAGAAGAGAAAGATAAACAGAAAAAGGGGAAAAGGGTGGAAGAGATGGACAAAATACAAACCAACTCTTCTGATGACACAATTATTTTTGAAAAATAAAGGAGCCTGTACAGTTTATTTTTTGATCAGAATTTAATGATATTACTTTCATTGTTTATGATATGTCCGTCTATGTTAGTAAAGTATATTTGTATAGTATAGTGTGAGCTTTATTAGGGCCCGAGCACCGAGGTGCGGCCGCTGTAGCAGCGGCTGCACCGTAGGTGCAAGGCCCTATTGCTTCTGCTCAGATTATTATTAGGGCCCGAGCACCGAGGTGCGGCCACTGAAAGTGGCTGCACCGTAGGTGCAAGGCCCTATTGTTTTTGCTCAGATTATTATTATTATTATTATTATTATTCTCTCTTCCTCTTAGCCCGTTTGGCCGTTTCACCAACTTGGCATGCTCCAAAACTCTTGTAAATTGGCAGGCATATGTAGAATTGCATTTGATACTCAGAGACAGAGCCCTGGCCTAGGGCGTGGCTCAGGGGGTCTATAGCGCCACCTACCGCGCTGTCTGTTGTGTTTGACACACACATGCACGAAAATGAACCAAATTTGGTGGGCATGTGTGTTGTATTAATCCGAACAACTTTTACATTGAAACTATATAGTAAATATTAAAAGAATTTGAATTATGTGAGATTTTCTGATTTTTGCACATCATGTATTTTGAAACACTTCTCCTAGACGGTTTGTCGAAATCATGTCATTTTAGCAGTAAAATGATCTTGAGGGGTTGCCCAAGAGAAATTGCGAACAGATTTTTGAATTTCAAAAGTATATCGAAATGGCGAAGGTTTGAACCTAGGTGTCTTATAAAAGGAACAAAAAGTTGGTGTTATAGGCAGAAAACAGTGACTAATTTGGATGAAATTTGATGGAGTATTAGTTAGTGTGTTTGTAGTGACAGTCATATACAAAGTTTTGAATTTGGTGTTGTTTGTGATTTTTAAAAGCGCATTAATGATTGTGGTGGACACAGTTTTAGCTAAAATATTTTGAAGCGAGTTGATGAATAATGATAATCATATCAACCTATGCTGCAATTTCGACGTAAACCACATTAACAGAAAGTGAGTTATTTAGGTTTTCATATGACTATGGTCTCTCCTATCCGCTCCTTGCTGCCCGCGCGTGTTACACACAGAACTACCTAGCCGCTCCCTCACTGTGGCTCACCCACTCTCCCCCTCCTTGTTTCTTTCCTTCCCCCCACAGTTATTCACACTTTCCCCTCTCTCCCAGCTGGATGTCTCTCTCTCCTCCCCCGCTCTCCACACAGAGACACAGACACAGACACAGACACACACACACACACACACACACACACACACACACAGAGTCAAGAATGACAGTGTGATGCAAAGTAAAAGGTAAAAAAAAGATCATGTGTATAAAGATTTTATTCAGGTTAAGTCATTTTTAGGGCCCGAGCACCGAGGTGCGGCCACTGAAAGTGGCTGCACCGTAGGTGCAAGGCCCTATTGTTTTTGCTCAGATTATTAGGGCCCGAGCACCGAGGTGCGGCCACTGAAAGTGGCTGCACCGTAGGTGCAAGGCCCTATTGTTTTTGCTCAGATTATTATTATTATTATTATTATTATTATTATTATACTTCTATTCCTCTTACCCTTAACTTTTTTGCCCTTTTTCACCAACTTGGCATGCTCTAAAACTCTTGAAATTTTGCAGCTACCTGTAGAATTGATGCCTCTACTGAGAGACAGACCTCTGGCCTAGGGTGTGGCTCAGGGACTCTATAGCGCCACCTAGCGCGCCGTCTACTGTGGTTGACACATACATTCACGGAAATGAACCAAATTTGGTGGACATGTGTGTTGTATTATTCTGAACAAGTTTTACATTCAAACTATATAGTGAATCTTAGAAGAATTTGAATTATGTGAGATTTTCTGATTTTTGCACATCATGTATTTTGAAATACTTCTCCTAGACGGTTTATCGAAATTATGTCATTTAAGCACTAAAATGATCTTGAGGGGTTGCCTGAGAGGAATTGCGACCAGATTTTTGAATTTCAAAAGTATATTGAAATGGCGAAGGTTTGAATCTAGGTGTCTTATAAAAGAAACAAAAAGTTGGTGTTATAGGCAGAAAACAGTGACTAATATGGATGAAATTTGATGGAGTATTAGTTAGTGTGTTTGTAGTGACAGTCATATACAAAGTTTTGAATTTGGTGTAGTTTGTGTTTTTTAAAAGCGCATTAATGATTGTGGTGGACACAGTTTTAGCTAAAATATTTTGAAGCGAGTTGATGAATAATTATAATCATATCAACCTATGCTGCCATTTTGATTTCAACCATGTTAACAGAAAGTGAGATATTTAGGTTTATTAGGTTTTTATAGGTCTGTGTGTCTAGCCGCGCACGGTCTGGCTCCCTCACTGTTTCCCTCCCCCCACAGTTCTTTCCACCCCTCCCCTCTCTCCCAGCTGGATGTCTCTCTAACCTCCCCCGCTTTCCACATAGAGACTCAGACACAGACACAGACACACACACACACACACACACACACACACACACACACACACACACACACACACAGGTTTGAACCTAGGTGTCTTATAAAAGGAACAATAAGTTGGTGTTATAGGCAGAAAGCAGTGACTAATTTGGATGAAATTTAATGGAGTATTAGATAGTGTGGTTGTAGTGACAGTCACATTCAAGTTTTGATGTTGTTTGGTGTGGTTGTGATTTTGTCACTTATAATAGCATATTAATGATTGTGGTTGACACATAGTTTTACCTAAAGTATGAGATGAGTTTACAAATACTAATAGTCATATTAACCTATGCTGCAATTTTGACTTTAAACACATTAACAGAAAGTGAGTTATTTAGGGTTATTTGTTTGATGCCCTAGGGAATGAAACTCAATTGTCTGTAAAAGTCTCTCACTCATTTGACATTCTGTGGTCGAGAGCACTGTCCCCGCCCACTACACCATGTGATTTGTTAGTCAGTGCAGATCCAGGCGACCCCATAGAAGTCTCAGTCAATGTAGCTCTATACTGAGTGTTTTCGTGGATTTATATCGTGGAAACAGTGCAATCATTTTGACTTTTTGTCTACGGAGTTATTCTTGAAAGTAAGGTAACAGTTTTGTTGAAACGCAACTTTGCAAGCTATTTGATGCGGTTCAATAAGTTGGCTAAAGCGCTCGTTTCCTCCATCTAGCTAACTCCAAGTGATGTACGTTAGTGATATGGTGTTTACTAGCTAGTTTATCTCAGCTTACAAATAGAGCCTTGATAGCCTAGGTGACAGCCTAACTGGGCCTACTGAAACATAATCCAAACTTTTGACAGTTGTAAAATGTAACGTGAAGTTCAAATGTGTCACTGTTTGGGAGTAGCCTGCCGTTTGGGAGCTAACGTTATAGCAAGGCAGGTTTTTGTCACGTTCGGTAATTAACAAGTCCCAGTGCGATAACGAACGTCAAATAGCCTACTGTAGTTGGTCTTGTTTGAAAAGGTCTAGCGGAAAACACAACAGGCACCTAGGGCCAGCCGTAGTAAATTCGACCTGGTTTTAAATCTTGGCCTAAGCTAGCTAGCTAGCTAACTCCAATTGATGCACGTTAGCGATATGGTGTTTACTAGTTTATTTTAGCTTACAAATAGAGCATTGATAGCCTAGGTCTCAGTTTAACTCCTGAAACATAATCCAAACTTTCCACAGATGTAAAACGTAATGAGAAGTTCAAATGTGTCACATTTTGGGAGTAGCCTACCGTTTGTGAGTGGAAGCTAGCTAATGCCTTAATTAGTGGAGGACGTAAGTTTGAAACCACAACGAACTTACTCTGCCTAACTGAAGGAGGACGTTTCTCCATGGACATCTAGAAAGCAGGAGAGAAGATGACAGAACTAGAACTGGCCGTCTGCTTAGCTTTCAATCAAGGTAAGAACATTTCCCTGCAGTGCAAGGCAGGTTAATGTTATTCAGTTGTGGTGATTAATTGCCTTTAAATTGAGTGAACCATCTATCTATTCAAAATAATCTAAACGTTTCCCCTATCTGGAAATACGTTAGTTTGGTGCCACCGATTCATATGAGCAGTCGTGCAATGTGTGTGTGATCCAAGTGAAACCATACGAGGCTAGAAACAACCATATTTTTCAAACGATTGATTCCTGCAACTAATACATGCAAACAGCATAGGCAGACTGCCTAATCCTAGTTTTTGAAACGATTGAAGATGGTATGAACATAGTTTATCCCTTTGCATGCGTTTGCAAACATGCTCTGGGTAGACTTCAAAACGTTTTTTTATTATTTGATCTGCCATCACTAAGCCTAGTTAAATTAGGCTATAGGCCTATGCATTAATAACCTTGCCTATGATGGACTGAGAAATTTGCTGTCGACGTTAGGCATGAAACGGTAGGCTCAAATTATTTATTTAAAATACGTAATTTATGAAGTTGTTGTTGGCTTTGCCACGCATCCAGTTCGACGTGTCCGGATTTTCCGATAATGACAGCAATCTCGTGATGGCAATATTGACTTTTAATTTCTGCGCGTGTAAACTAGTCTAGGCTACAGTGCCTGAAGTTAGCTGTGACAGACTAGCCTACTGGTTTTCATAGTTTTAGCCACAAAGCCTGTCTAACCTAGGTCAACTGAATTGTTTAGTTATCACCTTGTCATTTCGCGTTTTTCCAGCCTTATCTCCGTGCGCCCCATTCAAGACGTCATTCAAAACATATTTCGGGATAGCCATCTCACTATAGTCCCTTTCCCACATAACTTCTAGAAGTTACCTGGACATATTTACCCGGATAGAGGCACGACACGGACGTTTCCCACATGGGCTTTATGTCCGAGTGAGATACGGGTAATTGTGTTCACACTAGACCCGAGTAGGAGCCGCGAGGGGTGGGGCAATGTCAGCACTTGCAGGGGGAGGGAGATGACGCTAAATAAATGTGTTGTTGTGCTGTGTTGCCTGGATGATACGAACTTACATCAGATCCAAAACATCATGAAACAACAGAAGTAGTTAGCTCGCTAGTCAGCGGGAGCTAGCATAGAGGAAAAAATAGCTAGCGCCAGGACCACAGTAAACAAAGCTCTACTTCAACCCTCTCTGGTATAAACATCCAACACAACAAATGAATAGAAAATAATGACACACCTGGAAGATAAATAAACAGCACACAGAGGTTTGAGGCTCCATCCCAACTCCTACAAAAAGCAACAATGCTCAATAACAGCGACGTTACTAGCTGTTAATTGCTAACCACTGTAATAAGCAGCTAGTTGCAAGCTCATCGACAACACTTCAAGCTATTCACGTTTGCAAGGATAATCCTGCCTGTCCCGCAACAAACACAACAACGTGATTGCAGTTTAAATTTTTATTGTACGTACACAACAAAATGTCGCTGTTTTCTGTACTCCGGTGTTCTCGTCTGTGTTCATACTCGTAGCTAGGCAATGTTTATCGTTACCATGGCAATTTATACTTTCTGTCTCGTGCTGCAAGCAGGCTGCAAGGGCGCATTTCTATACGTCATTGGTACGCCCACCATCTCTACCCAGAACTGCGCCGGCTGCGTTCCCACCTAAGCGCACCCGGGTAACATCTAGAAGTAGTACTAGGGGGCTAGTAGGGTGAGTTCCGGGTAAGAAAATACCCGAGTTTTGCGTTCCCACATACAGCCACCCGTTTGATATCCGTTTGACATCCGGATGTCTCGCTCATGTGGGAAAGGGACTTATGAGAAAACGTATGACGACAGTGCTAAGAAATTAACACATTGGCATGCTTGGTAAACTTGTCTTGCACATAATATTGAGCTGATTTTTTTAGTGAAAATGGCCTGTAGCATTGTGCTGATAGATGAAAAAAAGTCGCCTATTTAAAGGCACAGTTTGAATTTTAATCCTAGCTCTCCATTTAGTGTGTGCACTTGAACAAATGATGTAGCTTATAACAGTAGGGCCAGACATTTGTTTTTAGGAGGAAAGGTGATGGACATATTACTTTGGAAGGATAGGGAGTGGTGCAATTTGATTTTCTTTGGAACTTAAATATCATCAAGCAACCTCTTCAAACAGCATCAATATATCAATAGGCCTATTCACTATTATATTGTACAGGACTAGAGCTAGAGGACTAAGGGGGTAGGCTATGTTATCAAGTAGGTCTATATTAAAACATGTAGTCAACATTATAACTTTATGTTGGTTTAAGTGAAAACAAAGCATGTCATGAACTAGGAAAATCCATGGTTCTACATCATTGTTGGCAAAATGATCATGATAGCTGCCCTACATATTTCAGCCATATCTGGTTTAGTCTTGAGTAGGCCTAGGCTACTTTGCTATAAATTAGTCGTAGACTTATTACAATATAGTCTATGTATATATATCGAGGGCTGAGAACCACAGGGGCGTAAGTGACATTTCACCAACTTTACAATAGAGCCAAAACAAATCTAACTGCTTATGTTCACAGTTAAAGACCTTTGGTTTTTGTTTTTGTCAATCATTTAATATTTATAAATATTTTACTTCTATAATTGTGTCAGCTAAAAAGAGCTCATCAAGAGCTTTCAGGTGATACATATAACTCAATTTTGACCAAAATGTCACTTACGCAACTGCCCCTTTGGTTCTCAGCCCTCGATATATGTTATAATGTTTATATGTATCACAGTTTATAAACAGTTCTCATAAAAGTCATCTGATGTTATCATTTAAGGGGTCATTTTTGAAAACTTTCTCCTGAGGGTGCTGGGTATATTTTCCTCTTTTTTGTCCTTTGCCAATCACACCCCTGAAATATGGTGTGAATCAATCTCATCGAGTGCTGTCATTAAGAAAAAGAACAAGGAAACTTGATATGACAGAGCAGGAAAGACTCATTTTCTATGCCCCATTCAGTTAACCTAATGATAGTTGCTGGTTCAGTATTCGGCTAAGGTTGTATCAAATTTCCTGGTTCTTTATCCTACAGTGACCTCAAACAACAGGGCTTTGAATTTGTTCACACACAATTTCAATACTGGAAAACTGGTCTTGAAAGTCCTTAAAAAGTGCTTGAATTTGGCCATGACAATGGTGTACAAAACCTGTGCATGTAAATTTAACGGTCTATCGTAGCAATAACAGCAACATTTTCTTTTATTTGGACTTCGAAAATACTTTTTATGAGGAACATTTAAAACCCTTGAACTAATAAAGTAAATTAAGTGAGAGGAAGTGTGCGGACCTTTTACTCTTTTTTTGAACATTTAAAACCCTACAATTTATCTTCGTGGCAGAAGGCGTACTTTAGAAATTTCACAGACAAAATTGTTTTTGCTACCCCTAGTCAGAGACAGAGCTCTGGTCTAGGGTGCACGAAAATGAAGCAAATTTGGTGGTTTTACGTGTTATTGGTGTCGCTACTGAAAGATAGAGCTCTGGCCTAGGGTGTGGCTTAAGGACTAAGCGCCACCTAGTTTGTTGTCTGTTGTGGTTGACGTGTACATTCATGAAAATGAACCAAATTTATTGGACTTCTTTCGTATTGCTATCGCTAGTCAGAAAAGGAGCTCAGGCCTAGGGTGTGGCTTAGGGACTCTATAGCGCCACCTAGCGTGTTGTCTGTTGTGGTTGACACATATATTCACGAAAATTAGTCACATTTGGTGGGCATGTGTGTTATTGCTACAGCTAGTCAGGGACAGAGCTCTGGCCTAGGGTTTGGCATAGGGACTCTATAGTGCCACTTAGCACGTTGTCTTTTATGGTTGACACATACATTGACACAATTAGGTAGGCTTGTGTGTTATTGCTACCGCTAGTCAGGGACAGAGCTCTGGCCTAGGGTGTCGCTTAGGTACTCTATAGTGCCACCTAGCATGTTGTCTTTTGTGGTTGACACATATATTCACAAAAATGAACCAAATTTAGTGGGCATGTATGTTGCTCATGCACAGGCACACCAACCCACACATGTTGCTTTGTTAGATTCCGAAATGTCACAGGTCTCCGCACCGCAGGTGCTCGGGCCCGCCATCGCCGCTTGCGGCTATATTTATTATTATTATTATTATTATGTCTGTGGAATCCTCTTACAGGTCATGTTTGGCCTTTTTTCACCAACTTGGCATGCTCTAAAACTCTTGAAATTTGGCAGTTAGATGTGGAATTGGTAACGCTACTCAGAGACAGAGCTCTGGCCAAGGGTGTGGCTCAGGGACTCTATAGCGCCACCTACCGCGCTGTCTGTTGTGGTTGACACGTGCATGCACGAAAATGAACCAAATTTGGTGGGCAGATGTGTTGCATGAATCTGAACAACTTTTACATTTACACTACATTGTGAATCTTAAACAAATTTGAGTTATGATTATGATTATGATTTTTGCACATCATGTATTTTGAAACACTTCTCCTAGACGGTTTATCGAAATCATGTCATATCAGCACTAAAATGATCTTGAGGGGTTGCCCGAGAGGAATTGCGACCAGATTTTTGAATTTCAAAAGTATATCGAAATGGCGAAGGTTTGAATTATGGCGTTTTATTAAGAAACAGGAAGTTGGTGTTATAGGCAGAAAAAAGGCTATGAATTGGATGTAATTTGGCAGCTACATGTGGAATTGCTTCTGCTAGTCAGACACAGAGCTCTGGCCTAAGGTGTGGCTTTGGGACTCTATAGCGCCACCTAGCAGCACGTTATCTGTTGTGGTTGACACAAACATTCACGAAAATGAACCAAATTTGGTGGACTTGTGTGTTATTGCTATGGCTAGTCAGAGACAGAGCTTTGGCATAGGGTGTGGCGTAGGGACTCTATAGCGCCACCTAATGCATTGTCTGTTATGGTTGACACATACATTCACGAAAATGAACCAAATTTGGTTAGCATATGTGTTATTGCTATAGCTATTCAGAAACAGCGCTCTGGCCAAGGGTGTCTTATGGACTGTATAGCGCCACCTAGCGCATTGTCTGTTGTGGTTGACACACACATTCACGAAAATGAACCAAATTTGGTGGGCTTGTGCGTTATTGCTATCAATAGTCAGAGATAGAGCTCTGGCCTAAGGTGTGGCTTAGGGACTCTATAGCGCCACCTAGCACATTGTCTTTTGTGGTTGACACGTACATTCACCCAAATGAATCAAATTTGGTGGGCATGTGTGTTATTGCTATAGTTATTCAGAGACAGAGCTCTGGCCTCGGGTGTGGCTTAGGGACTCTATAGCGCCACCTAGTGCATTGTCTGTTGTGGTTGACACACACATTCACGAAAATGAACCAAATTTGGTGGGCTTGTGCGTTATTGCTATCGATAGTTAGAGATAGAGCTCTGGCCTAGGGTGTGGCTTAGGGACTCTATAGCGCCACCTAGTGCATTGTCTGTTGTGGTTGACACATACATTCACGAAAATGAACCAAATTTGGTTAGCATATGTGTTATTGCTATAGCTATTCAGAGACAGCGCTCTGGCCAAGGGTGTCTTATGGACTGTATAGCGCCACCTAGCGCATGGTCTGTTGTGGTTGACAAACACATTCACGAAAATGAACCAAATTTGGTGGGCTTGTGCGTTATTGCTATCGATAGTCAGAGATAGAGCTCTGGCCTAGGGTTTGGCTTACGGACTCTATAGCGCCACCTAGCGTGTTGTCGGTTGTGGTTGATACATACATTCAGGAAAATTGACCAAATTTGGTGGGCATGTGTGTTGCTCATGCACATGCCCACCAACACGCACAAGTTGCTTTGTTAGATTCCGAAATCTCACAGGTCTCCGCACCGCAGGTGCTCGGGCCCGCCATCGCCGCTTGCGGCTATATTTAGGGCCCGAGCACCGAGGTGCGGCCACTGAAAGTGGCTGCACCGTAGGTGCAAGGCCCTATTGTTTTTGCTCAGATTATTATTATTATTATTATTATTATTCTCTCTTCCTCTTAGCCCGTTTGGCCGTTTCACCAACTTGGCATGCTCCAAAACTCTTGTAAATTGGCAGGCATATGTAGAATTGCATTTGATACTCAGAGACAGAGCCCTGGCCTAGGGCGTGGCTCAGGGGGTCTATAGCGCCACCTACCGCGCTGTCTGTTGTGTTTGACACACACATGCACGAAAATGAACCAAATTTGGTGGGCATGTGTGTTGTATTAATCCGAACAACTTTTACATTGAAACTATATAGTAAATATTAAAAGAATTTGAATTATGTGAGATTTTCTGATTTTTGCACATCATGTATTTTGAAACACTTCTCCTAGACGGTTTGTCGAAATCATGTCATTTTAGCAGTAAAATGATCTTGAGGGGTTGCCCAAGAGAAATTGCGAACAGATTTTTGAATTTCAAAAGTATATCGAAATGGCGAAGGTTTGAACCTAGGTGTCTTATAAAAGGAACAAAAAGTTGGTGTTATAGGCAGAAAACAGTGACTAATTTGGATGAAATTTGATGGAGTATTAGTTAGTGTGTTTGTAGTGACAGTCATATACAAAGTTTTGAATTTGGTGTTGTTTGTGATTTTTAAAAGCGCATTAATGATTGTGGTGGACACAGTTTTAGCTAAAATATTTTGAAGCGAGTTGATGAATAATGATAATCATATCAACCTATGCTGCAATTTCGACGTAAACCACATTAACAGAAAGTGAGTTATTTAGGTTTTCATATGACTATGGTCTCTCCTATCCGCTCCTTGCTGCCCGCGCGTGTTACACACAGAACTACCTAGCCGCTCCCTCACTGTGGCTCACCCACTCTCCCCCTCCTTGTTTCTTTCCTTCCCCCCACAGTTATTCACACTTTCCCCTCTCTCCCAGCTGGATGTCTCTCTCTCCTCCCCCGCTCTCCACACAGAGACACAGACACAGACACAGACACACACACACACACACACACACACACACACACACAGAGTCAAGAATGACAGTGTGATGCAAAGTAAAAGGTAAAAAAAAGATCATGTGTATAAAGATTTTATTCAGGTTAAGTCATTTTTAGGGCCCGAGCACCGAGGTGCGGCCACTGAAAGTGGCTGCACCGTAGGTGCAAGGCCCTATTGTTTTTGCTCAGATTATTAGGGCCCGAGCACCGAGGTGCGGCCACTGAAAGTGGCTGCACCGTAGGTGCAAGGCCCTATTGTTTTTGCTCAGATTATTATTATTATTATTATTATTATTATTATTATACTTCTATTCCTCTTACCCTTAACTTTTTTGCCCTTTTTCACCAACTTGGCATGCTCTAAAACTCTTGAAATTTTGCAGCTACCTGTAGAATTGATGCCTCTACTGAGAGACAGACCTCTGGCCTAGGGTGTGGCTCAGGGACTCTATAGCGCCACCTAGCGCGCCGTCTACTGTGGTTGACACATACATTCACGGAAATGAACCAAATTTGGTGGACATGTGTGTTGTATTATTCTGAACAAGTTTTACATTCAAACTATATAGTGAATCTTAGAAGAATTTGAATTATGTGAGATTTTCTGATTTTTGCACATCATGTATTTTGAAATACTTCTCCTAGACGGTTTATCGAAATTATGTCATTTAAGCACTAAAATGATCTTGAGGGGTTGCCTGAGAGGAATTGCGACCAGATTTTTGAATTTCAAAAGTATATTGAAATGGCGAAGGTTTGAATCTAGGTGTCTTATAAAAGAAACAAAAAGTTGGTGTTATAGGCAGAAAACAGTGACTAATATGGATGAAATTTGATGGAGTATTAGTTAGTGTGTTTGTAGTGACAGTCATATACAAAGTTTTGAATTTGGTGTAGTTTGTGTTTTTTAAAAGCGCATTAATGATTGTGGTGGACACAGTTTTAGCTAAAATATTTTGAAGCGAGTTGATGAATAATTATAATCATATCAACCTATGCTGCCATTTTGATTTCAACCATGTTAACAGAAAGTGAGATATTTAGGTTTATTAGGTTTTTATAGGTCTGTGTGTCTAGCCGCGCACGGTCTGGCTCCCTCACTGTTTCCCTCCCCCCACAGTTCTTTCCACCCCTCCCCTCTCTCCCAGCTGGATGTCTCTCTAACCTCCCCCGCTTTCCACATAGAGACTCAGACACAGACACAGACACACACACACACACACACACACACACACACACACACACACACACACACACACAGGTTTGAACCTAGGTGTCTTATAAAAGGAACAATAAGTTGGTGTTATAGGCAGAAAGCAGTGACTAATTTGGATGAAATTTAATGGAGTATTAGATAGTGTGGTTGTAGTGACAGTCACATTCAAGTTTTGATGTTGTTTGGTGTGGTTGTGATTTTGTCACTTATAATAGCATATTAATGATTGTGGTTGACACATAGTTTTACCTAAAGTATGAGATGAGTTTACAAATACTAATAGTCATATTAACCTATGCTGCAATTTTGACTTTAAACACATTAACAGAAAGTGAGTTATTTAGGGTTATTTGTTTGATGCCCTAGGGAATGAAACTCAATTGTCTGTAAAAGTCTCTCACTCATTTGACATTCTGTGGTCGAGAGCACTGTCCCCGCCCACTACACCATGTGATTTGTTAGTCAGTGCAGATCCAGGCGACCCCATAGAAGTCTCAGTCAATGTAGCTCTATACTGAGTGTTTTCGTGGATTTATATCGTGGAAACAGTGCAATCATTTTGACTTTTTGTCTACGGAGTTATTCTTGAAAGTAAGGTAACAGTTTTGTTGAAACGCAACTTTGCAAGCTATTTGATGCGGTTCAATAAGTTGGCTAAAGCGCTCGTTTCCTCCATCTAGCTAACTCCAAGTGATGTACGTTAGTGATATGGTGTTTACTAGCTAGTTTATCTCAGCTTACAAATAGAGCCTTGATAGCCTAGGTGACAGCCTAACTGGGCCTACTGAAACATAATCCAAACTTTTGACAGTTGTAAAATGTAACGTGAAGTTCAAATGTGTCACTGTTTGGGAGTAGCCTGCCGTTTGGGAGCTAACGTTATAGCAAGGCAGGTTTTTGTCACGTTCGGTAATTAACAAGTCCCAGTGCGATAACGAACGTCAAATAGCCTACTGTAGTTGGTCTTGTTTGAAAAGGTCTAGCGGAAAACACAACAGGCACCTAGGGCCAGCCGTAGTAAATTCGACCTGGTTTTAAATCTTGGCCTAAGCTAGCTAGCTAGCTAACTCCAATTGATGCACGTTAGCGATATGGTGTTTACTAGTTTATTTTAGCTTACAAATAGAGCATTGATAGCCTAGGTCTCAGTTTAACTCCTGAAACATAATCCAAACTTTCCACAGATGTAAAACGTAATGAGAAGTTCAAATGTGTCACATTTTGGGAGTAGCCTACCGTTTGTGAGTGGAAGCTAGCTAATGCCTTAATTAGTGGAGGACGTAAGTTTGAAACCACAACGAACTTACTCTGCCTAACTGAAGGAGGACGTTTCTCCATGGACATCTAGAAAGCAGGAGAGAAGATGACAGAACTAGAACTGGCCGTCTGCTTAGCTTTCAATCAAGGTAAGAACATTTCCCTGCAGTGCAAGGCAGGTTAATGTTATTCAGTTGTGGTGATTAATTGCCTTTAAATTGAGTGAACCATCTATCTATTCAAAATAATCTAAACGTTTCCCCTATCTGGAAATACGTTAGTTTGGTGCCACCGATTCATATGAGCAGTCGTGCAATGTGTGTGTGATCCAAGTGAAACCATACGAGGCTAGAAACAACCATATTTTTCAAACGATTGATTCCTGCAACTAATACATGCAAACAGCATAGGCAGACTGCCTAATCCTAGTTTTTGAAACGATTGAAGATGGTATGAACATAGTTTATCCCTTTGCATGCGTTTGCAAACATGCTCTGGGTAGACTTCAAAACGTTTTTTTATTATTTGATCTGCCATCACTAAGCCTAGTTAAATTAGGCTATAGGCCTATGCATTAATAACCTTGCCTATGATGGACTGAGAAATTTGCTGTCGACGTTAGGCATGAAACGGTAGGCTCAAATTATTTATTTAAAATACGTAATTTATGAAGTTGTTGTTGGCTTTGCCACGCATCCAGTTCGACGTGTCCGGATTTTCCGATAATGACAGCAATCTCGTGATGGCAATATTGACTTTTAATTTCTGCGCGTGTAAACTAGTCTAGGCTACAGTGCCTGAAGTTAGCTGTGACAGACTAGCCTACTGGTTTTCATAGTTTTAGCCACAAAGCCTGTCTAACCTAGGTCAACTGAATTGTTTAGTTATCACCTTGTCATTTCGCGTTTTTCCAGCCTTATCTCCGTGCGCCCCATTCAAGACGTCATTCAAAACATATTTCGGGATAGCCATCTCACTATAGTCCCTTTCCCACATAACTTCTAGAAGTTACCTGGACATATTTACCCGGATAGAGGCACGACACGGACGTTTCCCACATGGGCTTTATGTCCGAGTGAGATACGGGTAATTGTGTTCACACTAGACCCGAGTAGGAGCCGCGAGGGGTGGGGCAATGTCAGCACTTGCAGGGGGAGGGAGATGACGCTAAATAAATGTGTTGTTGTGCTGTGTTGCCTGGATGATACGAACTTACATCAGATCCAAAACATCATGAAACAACAGAAGTAGTTAGCTCGCTAGTCAGCGGGAGCTAGCATAGAGGAAAAAATAGCTAGCGCCAGGACCACAGTAAACAAAGCTCTACTTCAACCCTCTCTGGTATAAACATCCAACACAACAAATGAATAGAAAATAATGACACACCTGGAAGATAAATAAACAGCACACAGAGGTTTGAGGCTCCATCCCAACTCCTACAAAAAGCAACAATGCTCAATAACAGCGACGTTACTAGCTGTTAATTGCTAACCACTGTAATAAGCAGCTAGTTGCAAGCTCATCGACAACACTTCAAGCTATTCACGTTTGCAAGGATAATCCTGCCTGTCCCGCAACAAACACAACAACGTGATTGCAGTTTAAATTTTTATTGTACGTACACAACAAAATGTCGCTGTTTTCTGTACTCCGGTGTTCTCGTCTGTGTTCATACTCGTAGCTAGGCAATGTTTATCGTTACCATGGCAATTTATACTTTCTGTCTCGTGCTGCAAGCAGGCTGCAAGGGCGCATTTCTATACGTCATTGGTACGCCCACCATCTCTACCCAGAACTGCGCCGGCTGCGTTCCCACCTAAGCGCACCCGGGTAACATCTAGAAGTAGTACTAGGGGGCTAGTAGGGTGAGTTCCGGGTAAGAAAATACCCGAGTTTTGCGTTCCCACATACAGCCACCCGTTTGATATCCGTTTGACATCCGGATGTCTCGCTCATGTGGGAAAGGGACTTATGAGAAAACGTATGACGACAGTGCTAAGAAATTAACACATTGGCATGCTTGGTAAACTTGTCTTGCACATAATATTGAGCTGATTTTTTTAGTGAAAATGGCCTGTAGCATTGTGCTGATAGATGAAAAAAAGTCGCCTATTTAAAGGCACAGTTTGAATTTTAATCCTAGCTCTCCATTTAGTGTGTGCACTTGAACAAATGATGTAGCTTATAACAGTAGGGCCAGACATTTGTTTTTAGGAGGAAAGGTGATGGACATATTACTTTGGAAGGATAGGGAGTGGTGCAATTTGATTTTCTTTGGAACTTAAATATCATCAAGCAACCTCTTCAAACAGCATCAATATATCAATAGGCCTATTCACTATTATATTGTACAGGACTAGAGCTAGAGGACTAAGGGGGTAGGCTATGTTATCAAGTAGGTCTATATTAAAACATGTAGTCAACATTATAACTTTATGTTGGTTTAAGTGAAAACAAAGCATGTCATGAACTAGGAAAATCCATGGTTCTACATCATTGTTGGCAAAATGATCATGATAGCTGCCCTACATATTTCAGCCATATCTGGTTTAGTCTTGAGTAGGCCTAGGCTACTTTGCTATAAATTAGTCGTAGACTTATTACAATATAGTCTATGTATATATATCGAGGGCTGAGAACCACAGGGGCGTAAGTGACATTTCACCAACTTTACAATAGAGCCAAAACAAATCTAACTGCTTATGTTCACAGTTAAAGACCTTTGGTTTTTGTTTTTGTCAATCATTTAATATTTATAAATATTTTACTTCTATAATTGTGTCAGCTAAAAAGAGCTCATCAAGAGCTTTCAGGTGATACATATAACTCAATTTTGACCAAAATGTCACTTACGCAACTGCCCCTTTGGTTCTCAGCCCTCGATATATGTTATAATGTTTATATGTATCACAGTTTATAAACAGTTCTCATAAAAGTCATCTGATGTTATCATTTAAGGGGTCATTTTTGAAAACTTTCTCCTGAGGGTGCTGGGTATATTTTCCTCTTTTTTGTCCTTTGCCAATCACACCCCTGAAATATGGTGTGAATCAATCTCATCGAGTGCTGTCATTAAGAAAAAGAACAAGGAAACTTGATATGACAGAGCAGGAAAGACTCATTTTCTATGCCCCATTCAGTTAACCTAATGATAGTTGCTGGTTCAGTATTCGGCTAAGGTTGTATCAAATTTCCTGGTTCTTTATCCTACAGTGACCTCAAACAACAGGGCTTTGAATTTGTTCACACACAATTTCAATACTGGAAAACTGGTCTTGAAAGTCCTTAAAAAGTGCTTGAATTTGGCCATGACAATGGTGTACAAAACCTGTGCATGTAAATTTAACGGTCTATCGTAGCAATAACAGCAACATTTTCTTTTATTTGGACTTCGAAAATACTTTTTATGAGGAACATTTAAAACCCTTGAACTAATAAAGTAAATTAAGTGAGAGGAAGTGTGCGGACCTTTTACTCTTTTTTTGAACATTTAAAACCCTACAATTTATCTTCGTGGCAGAAGGCGTACTTTAGAAATTTCACAGACAAAATTGTTTTTGCTACCCCTAGTCAGAGACAGAGCTCTGGTCTAGGGTGCACGAAAATGAAGCAAATTTGGTGGTTTTACGTGTTATTGGTGTCGCTACTGAAAGATAGAGCTCTGGCCTAGGGTGTGGCTTAAGGACTAAGCGCCACCTAGTTTGTTGTCTGTTGTGGTTGACGTGTACATTCATGAAAATGAACCAAATTTATTGGACTTCTTTCGTATTGCTATCGCTAGTCAGAAAAGGAGCTCAGGCCTAGGGTGTGGCTTAGGGACTCTATAGCGCCACCTAGCGTGTTGTCTGTTGTGGTTGACACATATATTCACGAAAATTAGTCACATTTGGTGGGCATGTGTGTTATTGCTACAGCTAGTCAGGGACAGAGCTCTGGCCTAGGGTTTGGCATAGGGACTCTATAGTGCCACTTAGCACGTTGTCTTTTATGGTTGACACATACATTGACACAATTAGGTAGGCTTGTGTGTTATTGCTACCGCTAGTCAGGGACAGAGCTCTGGCCTAGGGTGTCGCTTAGGTACTCTATAGTGCCACCTAGCATGTTGTCTTTTGTGGTTGACACATATATTCACAAAAATGAACCAAATTTAGTGGGCATGTATGTTGCTCATGCACAGGCACACCAACCCACACATGTTGCTTTGTTAGATTCCGAAATGTCACAGGTCTCCGCACCGCAGGTGCTCGGGCCCGCCATCGCCGCTTGCGGCTATATTTATTATTATTCTTTCTTCGTCTTAGCCCGTTTGGCCGTTTCACCAACTTGGCATGCTCCAAAACTCTTGTAATTTGGCAGGCATATGTAGAATTGCATTTGATACTGAGAGACAGAGCCCTGGCCTAGGGTGTGGCTCAGGGGGTCTATAGCGCCACCTACCGCGCTGTCTGTTGTGGTTGACATGTGCATGCACGAAAATCAACCAAATTTGGTAGGCAGATGTGTTGTATAAATCTGAACAACTTTTACATTTACACTACATAGTGAATCTTAAACAAATTTGAGTTATGATTATGATTATGATTTTTGCACATCATGTATTTTGAAACACTTCTCCTAGACGGTTTATCGAAATCATGTCATATGAGCAGTAAAAGGATCTTGAGGGGTTGCCCGAGAGGAATTGCGAACAGATTTTTGAATTTTCGAAGCATATCGAAATGGCGAAGGTTTGAATTATGGCGTCTTATTACGAAACAGGAAGTTGGTGTTATAAGCAGAAAAAAGGTTATAAATTGGATGTAATTTGGCAGCTACATGTGGAATTGCTTCTGCTAGTCAGGGACAGAGCTCTGGCCTAAGGTGTGGCTTCGGGACTCTATAGCGCCACCTAGTAGCACGTTATGTGTTGTGGTTGACACAAACATTCACGAAAATGAACCAAATTTGGTGGACTTATGTGTTTTTGCTATCGCTAGTCAGAGACAGAGCTCTGGCCTAAGGTGTGGCTTAGGGACTCTATAGCGCCACCTAGTAGCACGTTATGTGTTGTGGTTGACACAAACATTCACGAAAATGAACCAAATTTGGTGGACTTATGTGTTTTTGCTATCGCTAGTCAGAGACAGAGCTCTGGCCTAAGGTGTGGCTTCGGGACTCTATAGCGCCACCTAGTAGCACGTTATGTGTTGTGGTTGACACAAACATTCACGAAAATGAACCAAATTTGGTGGACTTGTGTGTTATTGCTATCGGTAGTCAGGGACAGAGCTTTGGCCTAGGGTGTGGCTTAAGGACTCTATAGCGCCACCTAGCGCATTGTCTGTTGTGGTTGACACAAACATTCACGAAAATTAACCAAATTTGGTGGGCTCGTGTGTTATTGTTTTTGCTAGTCAGAGACAGAGCTCTGGCCTCGGGTGTGGCTTAGGGACTCTATAGCGCCACCTAGCACATTGCCTGTCGTGGTTGACACGTACATTCACGAAAATTAACCAAATTTGATGGGCTTGTGTGTTATTCCTATTGCTAGTCAGAGACAGAGCTCTGGCCAAAGGTCTGACTTAGGGACTCTATAGCGCCACCTAGAGCATTGTTTGTTGTGGTTGACACAAACATTCACAAAAATGAACCACATTTGATGGGCTTGAGTGTTATTGCTGCCGCTAGATAAAGACAGAGCTCTGGCCTCGGGTGTGGCTTAGGGACTCCATAGCGCCACCTAGTGCATTGTCTGTTGTGGTTGACACGTACATTCACTAAAATGAACCAAATTTGGTGGGCATATGTTTTGCTATAGCTATTCAGAGACAGAGCTCTGGCCGAGGGTGTGGCTTAGGGACTCTATAACGCCACCTAGTGTGTTGCCTGTTGTGGTTGACATATACATTCACGAAAATGAATCAAATTTGGTGAGCTTGTGTGTTATTACTGCCGCAAGTCAGAAACAGAGCTCTGGCCTACGGTGTGGCTTAGGGACTCTATAGTGCCACCTAGCGCATTGTCTGTTGTGGTTGATACATTCACGAAAATGAACCACATTTGGTGGGCATGTGTGTTATTGCTACCGCTAGTCAGGGATAGAGCTCTGGCCTAGGGTGTGGCTTAGGGACTCTATAGCGCCACCTAGCACATTGTCTATTATGGTTGACACATTCACGAAAATGAACCACATTTGGTGGGCATGGTGTTATTGCTACCGCTAGTCAGTGATAGAGCTCTGGCTTAGGGTGTGGCTTAAGGACTCTATAGCGCCACCTAGGGTGTTGTCTGTTGTGGTTGACACATACATTCAGGAAAATTGACTAAATTAGGTAGGCATGTGTGTTGCTCATGCACATGCCCACCAACACGCACATGTTGCTTTGTTAGATTCCGAAATGTCACAGGTCTCCGCACCGCAGGTGCTCAGGCCCGCCATCGCCGCTTGCGGCTATATTTTTATTTGGTTTATGTGTAAAGTGTGAGTAAAAAGCTTACAGTAAAGTAAATTATTAGATCGTGTCTGACCTCTGTTTTTTTTCATATATGATTTAATTCCAAAATGGTATACATCAGGAAAGCTAAGACTGGGCTCTTTCTAAGAATTCAGGCATTGGCATTTTTTAGATGTAGAGTACATGAAACTCATAACCTGCAAAAGCACGTCACTTGCTCAAAATGGATAGTCCATCCCTCAAGTATTCATGTCAATTAAACTCTCAGTGTCATCAGAAAATATGTATTTTTATCTAATATTTTCTTTTATTGTGTTTACAAGTGGCATCAATACATTTTCCTTTTAAAATGCATGTATTTGAAAGATTTAAGGTTTTTAATATTATCACTTATGTTTCTAGGACAAACACTTGTAGAGATTCAGGTGTGTGTTTGAAACAGTTTTTCAAATTCCCGGGAGGGGGGGGGGGATATAAATTATAACTTGCACATCATCCTTGAGATGAAGGGCAAGTTACAACAATTTTAACACACAGTCATACTGTGAGTCCAACCATGTGCATAAACAATACCTCATAACGAAACAAAAGGCAAAATATCCTGAACCAGAGATAAAAAAAAGGAGACTTGAAAATTGAACTGAAGAAACATTCTTTTATTTAATTTCCCAGAACAAGGACACTTTTAAGACACAATAGAAATAATACTAAGAAAAACAACAATTCAGACATGTCTGCTTTGGCCCAAAAATGAGAGCTATGCCTTTAGTAAGTTTCCCGGAGCAGGGACACTGCATGCATAATGACTCAAAAGCTTGGCAAGACTCTAGAATCAGCTGAAGAATTCTGTCCAACGGAGAACAAACATGTTGTCGTTGCAAATTAGAATTCAAACACGTCTCTCCAGTGAGACAACATGTGTTCAGCTGTTTGTGGTGACCAGTGTATTTCGTCACGGGTGGTTTGAAACATTGCTTTTGGCAACTTTGGAAGGTGTGGAAAGCGTTCAATCAATGTGTTCAGATACGAGAGCACCCTTTGGCATTTTTTTGAAAGATTTCTTGAGAAGGAAATCAGTGGCACAACTACCACGGCTTTGGGAAATCTTTCTCTGGCCACTTTAAAAAGTGCCTCCAATTGCCTTGTTACCTGGGCTCTATCCCTGGAGTCTTTGTCATTCAGTCCAAATGAAAGGATGACTTTGAGAACACGGTCGGTTCTCTTTGTGTTCTCCAAAATATGCAGGGCATGGCACAGTTTTGCTCCTGGGTAGGAGTCTACCTGTACTCTCGTGTCGTTGCATTTTGGTAGCCGTGAATTATTTGAAGCACCAAGTAACAGAATTGGTCTCTGGATGCTCAGCCTCCAATTCCTGAATTTGTCCCCAAAATGCTCGTGTCTTGTGAACAAGGCTTTGTCCTCTGGCAGTAGCTTCAGTTTTTCCTTCAGCATGACCTCAGCTCTCATTGCCACATCCTTATTGAACTCGACCAGTTCTTTGTTGGCCCAGTTGAGGGCCATAGCCCATGCCTCCTCCCAGTTTGTGCTATCAGTATTGAAGCTGAAATCTGCCAGCACACGTTGAAAGTGTCTAGTGATAACAGCAACTGTGTCCACAGTCCAATCGCTACAAGCCGTGTTCACTTGCCTGTGCACTTTCCCATCTGTTGGTTTGGTTTGCACAGCCAGCCTAAGGCGTTTGTAGGCATCTTGGATGCTTCCTTCTTTCAACGTTTTCTTGTTGAATCTTAAGCAGTAATCAAGGTGCTGATGTACCTTGAGGTATCTCTTGAAGGACTTGGCAAGGGCCTTAGTGACTCCCTTTCCTTCTGCCATTTCCTCTTTATTAATTTCCTTCTGTGAAGCAGAGAGCCGGCTTGGTTCTTCTGTCTCCTGTGAAGAAAAGCTTTTCAGCAGCAGCAATAAAAATTGCTTTTTGTGTCTTCAGGTTTTCTGGTTGATAGCAGGCTTCTGAATCTCTGTAAGGCTCTGATGCAGACTTCTCTGCCGAGTTCTGTCTCAGAATGGTCAGTGAGAGGGCTTTGCCTTCACTTATATGTTGGACCTTACAGCCCCTCCCACATATCCAGGGTTTGTGGGTGTGGTCAGGGGGTAAGAGCCATATGGTAATAAGTACAGGACACTCAGTTAATTGCCCCACACACATTTGCTAGTGTGTTTACAGAGTTAATTGCCCTGGAATGGTACTCCATTAAGTGTTCCATTCGCACCTCTCTCAGTGAATGGATAGTGAATAGGTCATTGATTATAGATGTGATTGAAGCTATAATGAGCTCTATTCCAGCCTTCTTTTCATGAAACCACCACTACTAGCAGCATCACCTCCTTCATCCTCCTTCACTAGTTATATCTAGAATTATGGTTCAGGACAGAAGAGAAACATAAACAGAAAAAGGGGCTAAGGGTGGAAGAGATGGCCAAAATACAAACCAACTCTTCCACCCATATACTGTACGAAGAGGAGTTTTCTGATGACGACACAATTATTTTTGAAAAATAAAGGAGCCAATACAGTTTCTTTTTTGATTAGAATTTAATGCTATTACTTTCATTGTTTATGATATGCCCGTCTATGTTAGTAAAGTATATTTGTATAGTATAGTGTGAGCTTTATTTTGTTTGGTTTATTTGTAAAGTGTGAGTAAAAAGCTTACAGTAAAGTACATTATTAGATTGTGTCTGACCTCTATTTTTTTTCATATATGATTTAATTCCAAAATGGTACACATCAGGAAAGCTTAGACTGGGCTCTTTCTAAGAATTCAGGCATTGCCATTTTTTAGATGTAGAGTACATGAAACTCCTAACCTGCAAAAGCACGTCACTTGCTCAAAATGGATAGTCCATCCTTCAAGTATTCATGTCAATGAAACTCTGTGTCATCAAAATGAGAAGTCTTGACACCATGCTTATGAACAAGATAGTCAAATGGCTTTGCAATGTTTTCATTATGTCAGTGTAGCAATGCAAAAAAGGTCAGAACAGGTGACAATACCAGGAAATGCTCAAGACAGCACTTTACACTAACAGAATTTGATGACTAGTTCAACAATTTTGTGTAATGACTTGAGCAATGAAATGAAGACTATTAGTTTTATTGGGAATAACTATTCAGCATCCATAACTATATTTTGACTGACCTGACAGAAGCAAATGATAATGTTACAAAACAGATAATTGTATGAACGCAACTGATAGTCCAAAAGTATTTGCAATTCGTTCGAGAAATGGCTACTATTCGAAGGAGAAATAGCTACTATGATGTAAACAAATGACTAAACGTTGTGGAGGTTGAACTAATAGTTAGGAGAATTTGAGAAAAGGCACCAAAGCGACTGAGAAAAACTGTTATAGGCAGAGGGGCAATAATATGAGTGACCAACGTCACCTCAAAACATCAAAGGTGTGGAGGGTGTGTGCTGCAGGTGAGCAGAGACCTTTCTGAGTGGACTGCTGCTGCATCAGGCTCTCATCATCACTCCCAATCTGCACATGAACATTCCAATAGTCCTGGAGCATCTGATGCTGCTGTGCTGAACACAAAACACACAACACTCAGATCATACGCTTCCATTCATCCCATGGGCAATGTAGACACGCTTCAGAGGGAAATCCCTACAAAACAATGATTTATAGGCTATGGACTGCAAAAGACATTCCTACTTGCAATGAAATGTAGTTTGCCAACAGAAAAATGTTTTAAAACTTGACGAAAATACATGACTGCATAGTATACCTTTAATAGTATCACTTATGTTTCTAGGACAAACACTTGTAGAGATTTAGGTGTGTGTTTGAAACAGTTTTTCAAATTCCCGGGAGGGGGGGGGTGGGCATATAGATATAAATTATAACTTGCACATCATCCTTGAGATGAAGGGCAAGTTACAACGATTTTAACGCACAGTCATACTGTGAGTCCAACCATGTGCATAAACAATACCTCATAACAAAACAAAAGGCAAAATATCCTTAACCAGAGATAAAAAAAAGGAGACTTGAAAATTGAACTGAAGAAACATTCTTTTATTTAATTTCCCAGAGCAAGGACACTTTTAAGACACAATAGAAATAATACTAAGAAAAACAACAATTCAGACATGTCTGCTTTGGCCCAAAAATGAGAGCTATGCCTTTAGTAAGTTTCCCGGAGCAGGGACACTGCATGCATAATGACTCAAAAGCTTTGCAAGACTCTAGAATCAGCTGAAGAATTCTGTCCAACGGAGAACAAACATGTTGTCGTTGCAAATTAGAATTCAAACACGTCTCTCCAGTGAGACAACATGTGTTCAGCCGTTCGTGGTGACCAGTGTATTTCGTCACGGGTGGTTTGAAACATTGCTTTTGGCAACTTTGGAAGGTGTGGAAAGCGTTCAATCAATGTGTTCAGATACGAGAGCACCCGTTGGTATTTGTGTGAAAGGTTTCTTGAGAAGGAAATCAGTGGCACAACTACCACGGCTTTGGGAAATCTTTCTCTGGCCACTTTAAAAAGTGCCTCCAATTGCCTTGTTACCTGGGCTCTATCCCTGGAGTCTTTGTCATTCAGTCCAAATGAAAGGATGACTTTGAGAACACGGTCGGTTCTCTTTGTGTTCTCCAAAATATGCAGGGCATGGCACAGTTTTGCTCCTGGATAGGAGTCTACCTGTACTCTCTTGTCGTTGCATTTTGGTAGCCGTGAAGCGTTTGAAGTACCGAGTATCAGAATTGGTCTCTGGATGCTCAGCTTCCAATTCCTGAATTTGTCCCCAAAATGCTCTTGTCTTGTGAACAAGGCTTTGTCCTCTGGCAGTAGCTTCAGTTTTTCCTTCAGCATGACCTCAGCTCTCATTGCCACATCCTTATTGAACTCAACCAGTTCTTTGTTGGCCCAGTTGAGGGCCATAGCCCATGCCTCCTCCCAGTTTGTGCTATCAGTATTGAAGCTGAAATCTGCCAGCACACGTTGAAAGTGTCTAGTGATAACAGCAACTGTGTCCACAGTCCAATCGCTACAAGCCGTGTTAACTTGCCTGTGCACTTTCCCATCTGTTGGTTTGGTTTGCACAGCCAGCCTAAGGCGTTTGTAGGCATCTTGGATGCTTCCTTCTTTCAACGTTTTCTTGTTGAATCTTAAGCAGTAATCAAGGTGCTGATGTACCTTGAGGTATCTCTTGAAGGACTTGGCAAGGGCTTTAGTGACTCCCTTTCCTTCTGCCATTTCCTCTTTATTAATTTCCTTCTGTGAAGCAGAGAGCCGGCTTGGTTCTTCTGTCTCCTGTGAAGAAAAGCTTTTCAGCAGCAGCAATAAAAATTGCTTTTTGTGTCTTCAGGTTTTCTGGTTGATAGCAGGCTTCTGAATCTCTGTAAGGCTCTGATGCAGACTTCTCTTCCGAGTTCTGTCTCTGAGAATGGTCAGTGAGAGGGCTTTGCCTACACTTATATGTTGGACCTTACAGCCCCTCCCACATGTCTTAGGGTCTGTGGGTGTGTTCAGGGGGTAAGAGCCATATGGTAATAAGTACAGGACACTCAGTTAATTGCCACACACACACTTGCTATTGTGTTTACAGAGTTAATTGCCCTGTTATCCTAACAGCCCCTCCCACATTTGCTAGTGTGTTTACAGGATATGAGTCATGGAGTCACAAGTGCAATGGTACTCCGTTAAGTGTTCCATTAGCACCTCTCTCAGTGAATGGATAGTGAATAGGTCATTGATTATAGCCTGCAGATGTGATTGAAGCTATACTGAGCTCTATTCCAGCCTTCTTTTCATGGAAACACCACCTCTAGCAACATCACCTCCTTCATCCTCCATCACTAGTTATATCTAGAATTATGGTTCAGGACAGAAGAGAAACATAAACAGAAAAAGGGTGGAAGAGATGGACAAAATACAAACCAACTCTTCTGATGACGACACAATTATTTTTAAAATATAAAGGAGCCTGTACAGTTTATTTTTTGATCAGAATTTAATGATATTACTTTAATTGTTTATGATATGTCCGTCTATGTTAGTAAAGTATATTTGTATAGTATAGTGTGATCTTTATTTTGTTTGGTTTATTTGTAAAGTGTGAGTAAAAAGCTTACAGTAAAGTACATTATTAGATTGTGTCTGACCTCTGTTTTTTTTTTCATATTTGATTGAATTCCAAAATGGTACACATCAGGAAAGCTTAGACTGGGCTCTTTCTAAGAATTCAGGCATTGCCATTTTTTAGATGTAGAGTACATGAAACTCCTAACCTGCAAATGCACGTCACTTGCTCAAAATGGATAGTCCATCCCTCAAGTATTCATGTCAATTAAACTCTCAGAGTCATCAAAAAATATATTTTTTTATCTAATATTTTCTTTTATTGTGTTTACAAGTGGCATCAATACATTTTCCTTTAAAACGCATGTATTTGAAAGATTTAAGGTTTTTAATAGTATCACTTATGTTTCTAGGACAAACATTTGTAGAGTTATGTGTGTGTTTGAAACAGTTTTTCAAATTCCCGGGAGGGGGGGGGCATATAAATATAAATTATAACTTGCACATCATCCTTGAGATGAAGGGCAAGTTACAACAATTTTAACAGTCATACTGTGAGTCCAACCATGTGCATAAACAATACCTCATAGCGAAACAAAAGGCAAAATACCCTGAACCAGAGATAAAAAAATGGAGACTTGAAAATTGAACTGAAGAAACATTCTTTTATTTAATTTCCCAGAGCAAGGACACTTTTAAGACACAATACCAATAATACTAAGAAAAACAAGAATTCGGACATGTCTGCTTTGGCCCAAAAATGAGAGCTATGCCTTTAGTAAGTTTCCCGGAGCAGGGACACTTTGCATGCATAATGACTCAAAAGCTTTGCAAGACTCTAGAATCAGCTGAAGAATTCTGTCCAACGGAGAACAAACATGTTGTCGTTGCAAATTAGAATTCAAACACGTCTCTCCAGTGAGACAACATGTGTTCAGCCGTCCGTGGTGACCAGTGTATTTCGTCACGGGTGGTTTGAAACATTGCTTTTGGCAACTTTGGAAGGTGTGGAAAGCGTTCAATCAATGTGTTCAGATACGAGAGCACCCGTTGGTATTTGTGTGAAAGGTTTCTTGAGAAGGAAATCAGTGGCACAACTACCACGGCTTTCTGGCCACTTTAAAAAGTGCCTCCAATTGCCTTGTTACCTGGGCTCTATCCCTGGAGTCTTTGTCATTCAGTCCAAATGAAAGGATGACTTTGAGAACACGGTCGGTTCTCTTTGTGTTCTCCAAAATATGCAGGGCATGGCACAGTTTTGCTCCTGGGTAGGAGTCTACCTGTACTCTCTTGTCGTTGCATTTTGGTAGCCGCGAATTATTTGAATCACCAAGTAACAGAATTGGTCTCTGGATGCTCAGCCTCCAATTCCTGAATTTGTCCCCAAAATGCTCGTGTCTTGTGAACAAGGCTTTGTCCTCTGGCAGTAGCTTCAGTTTTTCCTTCAGCATGACCTCAGCTCTCATTGCCACATCCTTATTGAACTCAACCAGTTCTTTGTTGGCCCAGTTGAGGGCCATAGCCCATGCCTCCTCCCAGTTTGTGCTATCAGTATTGAAGCTGAAATCTGCCAGCACACGTTGAAAGTGTCTAGTGATAACAGCAACTGTGTCCACAGTCCAATCGCTACAAGCCGTGTTAACTTGCCTGTGCACTTTCCCATCTGTTGGTTTGGTTTGCACAGCCAGCCTAAGGCGTTTGTAGGCATCTTGGATGCTTCCTTCTTTCAACGTTTTCTTGTTGAATCTTAAGCAGTAATCAAGGTGCTGATGTACCTTGAGGTATCTCTTGAAGGACTTGGCAAGGGCTTTAGTGACTCCCTTTCCTTCTGCCATTTCCTCTTTATTAATTTCCTTCTGTGAGGCAGAGAGCCGGCTTGGTTCTTCTGTCTCCTGTGAAGAAAAGCTTTTCAGCAGCAGCAATAAAAATTGCTTTTTGTGTCTTCAGGTTTTCTGGTTGATAGCAGGCTTCTGAATCTCTGTAAGGCTCTGATGCAGACTTCTCTGCCGAGTTCTGTCTCAGAATGGTCAGTGAGAGGGCTTTGCCTTCACTTATATGTTGGACCTTACAGCCCCTCCCACATATCCAGGGTTTGTGGGTGTGGTCAGGGGGTAAGAGCCATATGGTAATAAGTACAGGACACTCAGTTAATTGCCCCACACACATTTGCTAGTGTGTTTACAGAGTTAATTGCCCTGGAATGGTACTCCATTAAGTGTTCCATTCGCACCTCTCTCAGTGAATGGATAGTGAATAGGTCATTGATTATAGATGTGATTGAAGCTATAATGAGCTCTATTCCAGCCTTCTTTTCATGAAACCACCACTACTAGCAGCATCACCTCCTTCATCCTCCTTCACTAGTTATATCTAGAATTATGGTTCAGGACAGAAGAGAAACATAAACAGAAAAAGGGGCTAAGGGTGGAAGAGATGGCCAAAATACAAACCAACTCTTCCACCCATATACTGTACGAAGAGGAGTTTTCTGATGACGACACAATTATTTTTGAAAAATAAAGGAGCCAATACAGTTTCTTTTTTGATTAGAATTTAATGCTATTACTTTCATTGTTTATGATATGCCCGTCTATGTTAGTAAAGTATATTTGTATAGTATAGTGTGAGCTTTATTTTGTTTGGTTTATTTGTAAAGTGTGAGTAAAAAGCTTACAGTAAAGTACATTATTAGATTGTGTCTGACCTCTATTTTTTTTCATATATGATTTAATTCCAAAATGGTACACATCAGGAAAGCTTAGACTGGGCTCTTTCTAAGAATTCAGGCATTGCCATTTTTTAGATGTAGAGTACATGAAACTCCTAACCTGCAAAAGCACGTCACTTGCTCAAAATGGATAGTCCATCCTTCAAGTATTCATGTCAATGAAACTCTGTGTCATCAAAATGAGAAGTCTTGACACCATGCTTATGAACAAGATAGTCAAATGGCTTTGCAATGTTTTCATTATGTCAGTGTAGCAATGCAAAAAAGGTCAGAACAGGTGACAATACCAGGAAATGCTCAAGACAGCACTTTACACTAACAGAATTTGATGACTAGTTCAACAATTTTGTGTAATGACTTGAGCAATGAAATGAAGACTATTAGTTTTATTGGGAATAACTATTCAGCATCCATAACTATATTTTGACTGACCTGACAGAAGCAAATGATAATGTTACAAAACAGATAATTGTATGAACGCAACTGATAGTCCAAAAGTATTTGCAATTCGTTCGAGAAATGGCTACTATTCGAAGGAGAAATAGCTACTATGATGTAAACAAATGACTAAACGTTGTGGAGGTTGAACTAATAGTTAGGAGAATTTGAGAAAAGGCACCAAAGCGACTGAGAAAAACTGTTATAGGCAGAGGGGCAATAATATGAGTGACCAACGTCACCTCAAAACATCAAAGGTGTGGAGGGTGTGTGCTGCAGGTGAGCAGAGACCTTTCTGAGTGGACTGCTGCTGCATCAGGCTCTCATCATCACTCCCAATCTGCACATGAACATTCCAATAGTCCTGGAGCATCTGATGCTGCTGTGCTGAACACAAAACACACAACACTCAGATCATACGCTTCCATTCATCCCATGGGCAATGTAGACACGCTTCAGAGGGAAATCCCTACAAAACAATGATTTATAGGCTATGGACTGCAAAAGACATTCCTACTTGCAATGAAATGTAGTTTGCCAACAGAAAAATGTTTTAAAACTTGACGAAAATACATGACTGCATAGTATACCTTTAATAGTATCACTTATGTTTCTAGGACAAACACTTGTAGAGATTTAGGTGTGTGTTTGAAACAGTTTTTCAAATTCCCGGGAGGGGGGGGGTGGGCATATAGATATAAATTATAACTTGCACATCATCCTTGAGATGAAGGGCAAGTTACAACGATTTTAACGCACAGTCATACTGTGAGTCCAACCATGTGCATAAACAATACCTCATAACAAAACAAAAGGCAAAATATCCTTAACCAGAGATAAAAAAAAGGAGACTTGAAAATTGAACTGAAGAAACATTCTTTTATTTAATTTCCCAGAGCAAGGACACTTTTAAGACACAATAGAAATAATACTAAGAAAAACAACAATTCAGACATGTCTGCTTTGGCCCAAAAATGAGAGCTATGCCTTTAGTAAGTTTCCCAGAGCAGGGACACTGCATGCATAATGACTCAAAAGCTTTGCAAGACTCTAGAATCAGCTGAAGAATTCTGTCCAACGGAGAACAAACATGTTGTCGTTGCAAATTAGAATTCAAACACGTCTCTCCAGTGAGACAACATGTGTTCAGCCGTTCGTGGTGACCAGTGTATTTCGTCACGGGTGGTTTGAAACATTGCTTTTGGCAACTTTGGAAGGTGTGGAAAGCGTTCAATCAATGTGTTCAGATACGAGAGCACCCGTTGGTATTTGTGTGAAAGGTTTCTTGAGAAGGAAATCAGTGGCACAACTACCACGGCTTTGGGAAATCTTTCTCTGGCCACTTTAAAAAGTGCCTCCAATTGCCTTGTTACCTGGGCTCTATCCCTGGAGTCTTTGTCATTCAGTCCAAATGAAAGGATGACTTTGAGAACACGGTCGGTTCTCTTTGTGTTCTCCAAAATATGCAGGGCATGGCACAGTTTTGCTCCTGGATAGGAGTCTACCTGTACTCTCTTGTCGTTGCATTTTGGTAGCCGTGAATTATTTGAATCACCAAGTAACAGAATTGGTCTCTGGATGCTCAGCCTCCAATTCCTGAATTTGTCCCCGAAATGCTCGTGTCTTGTGAACAAGGCTTTGTCCTCTGGCAGTAGCTTCAGTTTTTCCTTCAGCATGACCTCAGCTCTCATTGCCACATCCTTATTGAACTCAACCAGTTCTTTGTTGGCCCAGTTGAGGGCCATAGCCCATGCCTCCTCCCAGTTTGTGCTATCAGTATTGAAGCTGAAATCTGCCAGCACACGTTGAAAGTGTCTAGTGATAACAGCAACTGTGTCCACAGTCCAATCGCTACAAGCCGTGTTAACTTGCCTGTGCACTTTCCCATCTGTTGGTTTGGTTTGCACAGCCAGCCTAAGGCGTCTGTAGGCATCTTGGATGCTTCCTTCTTTCAACGTTTTCTTGTTGAATCTTAAGCAGTAATCAAGGTGCTGATGTACCTTGAGGTATCTCTTGAAGGACTTGGCAAGGGCTTTAGTGACTCCCTTTCCTTCTGCCATTTCCTCTTTATTAATTTCCTTCTGTGAAGCAGAGAGCCGGCTTGGTTCTTCTGTCTCCTGTGAAGAAAAGCTTTTCAGCAGCAGCAATAAAAATTGCTTTTTGTGTCTTCAGGTTTTCTGGTTGATAGCAGGCTTCTGAATCTCTGTAAGGCTCTGATGCAGACCTCTCTGCCGAGTTCTGTCTCAGAATGGTCAGTGAGAGGGCTTTGCCTTCACTTATATGTTGGACCTTACAGCCCCTCCCACATATCCAGGGTTTGTGGGTGTGGTCAGGGGGTAAGAGCCATATGGTAATAAGTACAGGACACTCAGTTAATTGCCCCACACACATTTGCTAGTGTGTTTACAGAGTTAATTGCCCTGGAATGGTACTCCATTAAGTGTTCCATTCGCACCTCTCTCAGTGAATGGATAGTGAATAGGTCATTGATTATAGATGTGATTGAAGCTATAATGAGCTCTATTCCAGCCTTCTTTTCATGGAACCACCACCACTAGCAGCATCACCTCCTTCATCCTCCTTCACTAGTTATATCTAGAATTATGGTTCAGGACAGAAGAGAAACATAAACAGGAAAAGGGGGTAAGGGTGGAAGAGATGGCCAAAATACAAACCAACTCTTCCACCCATATACTGTACGAAGAGGAGTTTTCTGATGACACAATTATTTTTGAAAAATAAAGGAGCCAATACAGTTTCTTTTTTGATTAGAATGTAATGCTATTACTTTCATTGTTTATGATATGCCCGTCTATGTTAGTAAAGTATATTTGTATAGTATAGTGTGGGCTTTATTTTGTTTGGTTTATTTGTAAAGTGTGAGTAAAAAGCTTACAGTAAAGTACATTATTAGATTGTGTCTGACCTCTATTTTTTTTCATATATGATTTAATTCCAAAATGGTACACATCAGGAAAGCTTAGACTGGGCTCTTTCTAAGAATTCAGGCATTGCCATTTTTTAGATGTAGAGTACATGAAACTCCTAACCTGCAAAAGCACGTCACTTGCTCAAAATGGATAGTCCATCCTTCAAGTATTCATGTCAATGAAACTCTGTGTCATCAAAATGAGAAGTCTTGACACCATGATTATGAACAAGATAGTCAAATGACTTTGCAATGTTTTCATTATGTCAGTTTAGCAATGCAAAAAAGGTCAGAACAGGTGACAATACCAGGAAATGCTCAAGACAGCACTTTACACTAACAGAATTTGATGACTAGTTCAACAATTTTGTGTAATGACTTGAGCAATGAAATGAAGACTATTAGTTTTATTGGGAATAACTATTCAGCATCCATAACTATATTTTGACTGACCTGACAGAAGCAAATGATAATGTTACAAAACAGATAATTGTATGAACGCAACTGATACAAGTCCAAAAGTATTTGCAATTCGTTCGAGAAATAGCTACTATTCGAAGGAGAAATAGCTACTATGATGTAAACAAATGACTAAACGTTGTGGAGGTTGAACTAATAGTTAGGAGAATTTGAGAAAAGGCACCAAAGCGACTGAGAAAAACTGTTATAGGCAGAGGGGCAATAATATGAGTGACCAACGTCACCTCAAAACATCAAAGGTGTGGAGGGTGTGTGCTGCAGGTGAGCGGAGACCTTTCTGAGTGGACTGCTGCTGCATCAGGCTCTCATCATCACTCCCAATCTGCACATGAACATTCCAATAGTCCTGGAGCATCTGATGCTGCTGTGCTGAACACAAAACACACAACACTCAGATCATACGCTTCCATTCATCCCATGGGCAATGTAGACACGCTTCAGAGGGAAATCCCTACAAAACAATGATTTATAGGCTATGGACTGCAAAAGACATTCCTACTTGCAATGAAATGTAGTTTGCCAACAGAAAAATGTTTTAAAACTTGACGAAAATACATGACTGCATAGTATACCTTTAATAGTATCACTTATGTTTCTAGGACAAACACTTGTAGAGATTCAGGTGTGTGTTTGAAACAGTTTTTCAAATTCCCGGGAGGGGGGGGGGTGGGCATATAGATATAAATTATAACTTGCACATCATCCTTGAGATGAAGGGCAAGTTACAACAATTTTAACGCACAGTCATACCGTGAGTCCAACCATGTGCATAAACAATACCTCATAACGAAACAAAAGGCAAAATATCCTGAACCAGAGATAAAAAAAGGAGACTTGAAAATTGAACTGAAGAAGCATTCTTTTATTTAATTTCCCAGAGCAAGGACACTTTTAAGACACAATACAAATAATACTAAGAAAAACAACAATTCAGACATGTCTGCTTTGGCCCAAAAATGAGAGCTATGCCTTTAGTAAGTTTCCCGGAGCAGGGACACTTTGCATGCATAATGACTCAAAAGCTTTGCAAGACTGTTCTCCGTTGGACAGAATTCTTCAGCTGATTCTACAAACATGTTGTCGTTGCAAATTAGAATTCAAACACGTCTCTCCAGTGAGACAACATGTGTTCAGCCGTTCGTGGTGACCAGTGTATTTCGTCACGGGTGGTTTGAAACATTGCTTTTGGCAACTTTGGAAGGTGTGGAAAGCGTTCAATCAATGTGTTCAGATACGAGAGCACCCGTTGGTATTTGTGTGAAAGGTTTCTTGAGAAGGAAATCAGTGGCACAACTACCACGGCTTTGGGAAATCTTTCTCTGGCCACTTTAAAAAGTGCCTCCAATTGCCTTGTTACCTGGGCTCTATCCCTGGAGTCTTTGTCATTCAGTCCAAATGAAAGGATGACTTTGAGAACACGGTCGGTTCTCTTTGTGTTCTCCAAAATATGCAGGGCATGGCACAGTTTTGCTCCTGGATAGGAGTCTACCTGTACTCTCTTGTCGTTGCATTTTGGTAGCCGTGAAGCGTTTGAATCACCAATTATAAGGATTGGTCTCTGGATGCTCAGCTTCCAATTCCTGAATTTGTCACCAAAATGCTCGTGTCTTGTGAACAAGGCTTTGTCCTCTGGCAGTAGCTTCAGTTTTTCCTTCAGCATGACCTCAGCTCTCATTGCCACATCCTTATTGAACTCAACCAGTTCTTTGTTGGCCCAGTTGAGGGCCATAGCCCATGCCTCCTCCCAGTTTGTGCTATCAGTATTGAAGCTGAAATCTGCCAGCACACGTTGAAAGTGTCTAGTGATAACAGCAACTGTGTCCACAGTCCAATCGCTACAAGCCGTGTTGACTTGCCTGTGCACTTTCCCATCTGTTGGTTTGGTTTGCACAGCCAGCCTAAGGCGTTTGTAGGCATCTTGGATGCTTCCTTCTTTCAACGTTTTCTTGTTGAATCTTAAGCAGTAATCAAGGTGCTGATGTACCTTGAGGTATCTCTTGAAGGACTTGGCAAGGGCTTTAGTGACTCCCTTTCCTTCTGCCATTTCCTCTTTATTAATTTCCTTCTGTGAAGCAGAGAGCCGGCTTGGTTCTTCTGTCTCCTGTGAAGAAAAGCTTTTCAGCAGCAGCAATAAAAATTGCTTTTTGTGTCTTCAGATTTTCTGGTTGATAGCAGGCTTCTGAATCTCTGTAAGGCTCTGATGCAGACTTCTCTGCCGAGTTCTGTCTCAGAATGGTCAGTGAGAGGGTTTTGCCTTCACTTATATGTTGGACCTTAAAGCCCCTCCCACATATCCAGGGTTTGTGGGTGTGGTCAGGGGGTAAGAGCCATATGGTAATAAGTACAGGACACTCAGTTAATTGCCCCACACACATTTGCTAGTGTGTTTACAGAGTTAATTGCCCTGGAATGGTACTCCATTAAGTGTTCCATTCGCACCTCTCTCAGTGAATGGATAGTGAATAGGTCATTGATTATAGATGTGATTGAAGCTATACTGAGCTCTATTCCAGCCTTCTTTTCATGGAGCCACCACCACTAGCAGCATCACCTCCTTCATCCTCCTTCACTAGTTATATCTAGAATTATGGTTCAGGACAGAAGAGAAACATAAACAGAAAAAGGGGCTAAGGGTGGAAGAGATGGCCAAAATACAAACCAACTCTTCCACCCATATACTGTACGAAGAGGAGATTTCTGATGACGACACAATTATTTTTGAAAAATAAAGGAGCCAATACAGTTTCTTTTTTGATTAGAATTTAATGCTATTACTTTCATTGTTTATGATATGCCCGTCTATGTTAGTAAAGTATATTTGTATAGTATAGTGTGAGCTTTATTTTGTTTGGTTTATTTGTAAAGTGTGAGTAAAAAGCTTACAGTAAAGTACATTATTAGATTGTGTCTGACCTCTATTTTTTTTCATATATGATTTAATTCCAAAATGGTACACATCAGGAAAGCTTAGACTGGGCTCTTTCTAAGAATTCAGGCATTGCCATTTTTTAGATGTAGAGTACATGAAACTCTTAACCTGCAAAAGCACGTCACTTGCTCAAAATGGATAGTCCATCCTTCAAGTATTCATGTCAATGAAACTCTGTGTCATCAAAATGAGAAGTCTTGACACCATGCTTATGAACAAGATAGTCAAATGGCTTTGCAATGTTTTCATTATGTCAGTTTAGCAATGCAAAAAAGGTCAGAACAGGTGACAATACCAGGAAATGCTCAAGACAGCACTTTACACTAACAGAATTTGATGACTAGTTCAACAATTTTGTGTAATGACTTGAGCAATGAAATGAAGACTATTAGTTTTATTGGGAATAACTATTCAGCATCCATAACTATATTTTGACTGACCTGACAGAAGCAAATGATAATGTTACAAAACAGATAATTGTATGAACGCAACTGATAGTCCAAAAGTATTTGCAATTCGTTCGAGAAATGGCTACTATTCGAAGGAGAAATAGCTACTATGATGTAAACAAATGACTAAACGTTGTGGAGGTTGAACTAATAGTTAGGAGAATTTGAGAAAAGGCACCAAAGCGACTGAGAAAAACTGTTATAGGCAGAGGGGCAATAATATGAGTGACCAACGTCACCTCAAAACATCAAAGGTGTGGAGGGTGTGTGCTGCAGGTGAGCAGAGACCTTTCTGAGTGGACTGCTGCTGCATCAGGCTCTCATCATCACTCCCAATCTGCACATGAACATTCCAATAGTCCTGGAGCATCTGATGCTGCTGTGCTGAACACAAAACACACAACACTCAGATCATACGCTTCCATTCATCCCATGGGCAATGTAGACACGCTTCAGAGGGAAATCCCTACAAAACAATGATTTATAGGCTATGGACTGCAAAAGACATTCCTACTTGCAATGAAATGTAGTTTGCCAACAGAAAAATGTTTTAAAACTTGACGAAAATACATGACTGCATAGTATACCTTTAATAGTATCACTTATGTTTCTAGGACAAACACTTGTAGAGATTCAGGTGTGTGTTTGAAACAGTTTTTCAAATTCCCGGGAGGGGGGGGTGGGCATATAGATATAAATTATAACTTGCACATCATCCTTGAGATGAAGGGCAAGTTACAACAATTTGAACGCACAGTCATACTGTGAGTCCAACCATGTGCATAAACAATACCTCATAACGAAACAAAAGGCAAAATATCCTGAACCAGAGATAAAAAAAAGGAGACTTGAAAATTGAACTGAAGAAACATTCTTTTATTTAATTTCCCAGAGCAAGGACACTTTTAAGACACAATAGAAATAATACTAAGAAAAACAACAATTCAGACATGTGTGCTTTGGCCCAAAAATGAGAGCTATGCCTTTAGTAAGTTTCCCGGAGCAGGGACACTTTGCATGCATAATGACTCAAAAGCTTTGCAAGACTGTAGAATCAGCTGAAGAATTCTGTCCAACGGAGAACAAACATGTTGTCGTTGCAAATTAGAATTCAAACACGTCTCTCCAGTGAGACAACATGTGTTCAGCCGTTCGTGGTGACCAGTGTATTTCGTCACGGGTGGTTTGAAACATTGCTTTTGGCAACTTTGGAAGGTGTGGAAAGCGTTCAATCAATGTGTTCAGATACGAGAGCACCCGTTGGCATTTTTTTGAAAGATTTCTTGAGAAGGAAATCAGTGGCACAACTACCACGGCTTTGGGAAATCTTTCTCTGGCCACTTCAAAAAGTGCCTCCAATTGCCTTGTTACCTGGGCTCTATCCCTGGAGTCTTTGTCATTCAGTCCAAATGAAAGGATGACTTTGAGAACACGGTCGGTTCTCTTTGTGTTCTCCAAAATATGCAGGGCATGGCACAGTTTTGCTCCTGGATAGGAGTCTACCTGTACTCTCTTGTCGTTGCATTTTGGTAGCCGTGAAGCGTTTGAAGTACCGAGTATCAGAATTGGTCTCTGGATGCTCAGCCTCCAATTCCTGAATTTGTCCCCGAAATGCTCGTGTCTTGTGAACAAGGCTTTGTCCTCTGGCAGTAGCTTCAGTTTTTCCTTCAGCATGACCTCAGCTCTCATTGCCACATCCTTATTGAACTCAACCAGTTCTTTGTTGGCCCAGTTGAGGGCCATAGCCCATGCCTCCTCCCAGTTTGTGCTATCAGTATTGAAGCTGAAATCTGCCAGCACACGTTGAAAGTGTCTAGTGATAACAGCAACTGTGTCCACAGTCCAATCGCTACAAGCCGTGTTAACTTGCCTGTGCACTTTCCCATCTGTTGGTTTGGTTTGCACAGCCAGCCTAAGGCGTCTGTAGGCATCTTGGATGCTTCCTTCTTTCAACGTTTTCTTGTTGAATCTTAAGCAGTAATCAAGGTGCTGATGTACCTTGAGGTATCTCTTGAAGGACTTGGCAAGGGCTTTAGTGACTCCCTTTCCTTCTGCCATTTCCTCTTTATTAATTTCCTTCTGTGAAGCAGAGAGCCGGCTTGGTTCTTCTGTCTCCTGTGAAGAAAAGCTTTTCAGCAGCAGCAATAAAAATTGCTTTTTGTGTCTTCAGGTTTTCTGGTTGATAGCAGGCTTCTGAATCTCTGTAAGGCTCTGATGCAGACTTCTCTGCCGATTTCTGTCTCTGAGAATGGTCAGTGAGAGGGCTTTGCCTTCACTTATGTGTTGGACCTTACAGCCCCTCCCACATGTCTTAGGGTCTGTGGGTGTGTTCAGGGGGTAAGAGCCATATGGTAATAAGTACAGGACACTCAGTTAATTGCCCCACACACACTTGCTAGTGTGTTTACAGAGTTAATTGCCCTGTTATCCTAACAGCCCCTCCCACATTTGCTAGTGTGTTTACAGGATATGAGTCATGGAGTCACAAGTGCAATGGTACTCCGTTAAGTGTTCCATTAGCACCTCTCTCAGTGAATGGATAGTGAATAGGTCATTGATTATAGCCTGCAGATCTGATTGAAGCTATACTGAGCTCTATTCCAGCCTTCTTTTCATGGAACCACCACCACTAGCAGCATCACCTCCTTCATCCTCCATCACTAGTTATATCTAGAATTATGGTTCAGGACAGAAGAGAAAGATAAACAGAAAAAGGGTGGAAGAGATGGACAAAATACAAACCAACTCTTCTGATGACGACACAATTATTTTTGAAAAATAGAGGAGCCTGTACAGTTTAATTTTTGATCAGAATTTAATGATATTAATTTCATTGTTTATGATATGTCCGTCTATGTTAGTAAAGTATATTTGTATAGTATAGTGTGATCTTTATTTAGTTTGGTTTATTTGTAAAGTGTGAGTAAAAAGCTTACAGTAAAGTACATTATTAGATTGTGTCTGACCTCTGTTTTTTTCATATTTGATTGAATTCCAAAATGGTACACATCAGGAAAGCTTAGACTGGGCTCTTTCTAAGAATTCAGGCATTGCCATTTTTTAGATGTAGAGTACATGAAACTCCTAACCTGCAAATGCACGTCACTTGCTCAAAATGTATAGTCCATCCCTCAAGTATTCATGTCAATTAAACTCTCAGAGTCATCAAAAAATATATTTTTTTATCTAATATTTTCTTTTATTGTGTTTACAAGTGGCATCAATACATTTTCCTTAAAAACGCATGTATTTGAAAGATTTAAGGTTTTTAATAGTATCACTTATGTTTCTAGGACAAACATTTGTAGAGATTCAGGTGTGTGTTTGAAACAGTTTTTCAAATTCCCGGGAGGGGGGGGGGCATATAAATATAAATTATAACTTGCACATCATCCTTGAGATGAAGGGCAAGTTACAACAATTTTAACACAGTCATACTGTGAGTCCAACCATGTGCATAAACGATACCTCATAGCGAAACAAAAGGCAAAATACCCTGAACCAGAGATAAAAAAAAAGGAGACTTGAAAATTGAACTGAAGAAACATTCTTTTATTCAATTTCCCAGAGCAAGGACACTTTTAAGACACAATAGAAATAATACTAAGAAAAACAACAATTCGGACATGTCTGCTTTGGCCCAAAAATGAGAGCTATGCCTTTAGTAAGTTTCCCGGAGCAGGGACACTTTGCATGCATAATGACTCAAAAGCTTTGCAAGACTGTAGAATCAGCTGAAGAATTCTGTCCAACGGAGAACAAACATGTTGTCGTTGCAAATTAGAATTCAAACACGTCTCTCCAGTGAGACAACATGTGTTCAGCCGTTCGTGGTGACCAGTGTATTTCGTCACGGGTGGTTTGAAACATTGCTTTTGGCAACTTTGGAAGGTGTGGAAAGCGTTCAATCAATGTGTTCAGATACGAGAGCACCCGTTGGTATTTGTGTGAAAGGTTTCTTGAGAAGGAAATCAGTGGCGCAACTACCACGGCTTTGGGAAATCTTTAATTCTTTAATTCTTTATTTTAAGGATAGCCCCTTGAGATGTACCATCTCATTTTCGAGAGGGTCCTTACAGTAATATAAATAATATAAAAAATAATAAAGAGCAAGTACTATACATGAATCCAGACAAACAAGAACAAGGACACTCATACATTCACACACCAACACACTATCCAACAATGCTCCCCTAGGTTATCCCCCCCATCATCCCACCCCCACCAGCCAGCATCATACAAACAGGAAACAGGAAAATAAGGATAACATTTGTACACATAAACATACCACACACCCATAGCCTACAAACACATTTGCCTGGATGCACAAGCATACAGTACATATTTGTACACAAGTACCCACATATACATCACAATGGACAAGGAGAAAGCAGCATGAGAAGAATAATTCATAGAGACAGGGTAAGATAGATCAGAAACAAGAGCAGGAGATTTGAAGATGTGTGTTTACAGATGATTTAAAAATATGAAAGGAGGTGATTGACCTAAGTGAGGAAGGAAGGCTATTCCAATCTGATGGAGCTTTGAATTTAAATGCACGACGACCAATTTCTTTGGCGATTCTGGGTGTAACTAGAAACAGATGGTCCATGTGCCGTAGACTGTATGGAGAACTGAACGGGATTATAAGATCTTTCAAATACGAAGGAAAATTAAAATGAATACATTTGAAAGTAAGTGTTGCCCAATGGAGTTGCCTTCTGGACTTGGGGGCAGGCCAGTTCAATGACTCGTACATATAGCAGTGATGTGTTCTATAGGGACACCTAAGCACAAATCTACACAGACTATTATATACTACCTGGAGAGGTCGAAGATATGTTTCAAAGGTGGTACCATAGATCACATCAGCATAGTCCAGTATTGGGAAAATTAGTTGCATTATGATTCTTTTTCTGACTTCCTTAGAAAAGCAGTCAACAGAACGATAAAGTGATTTCAGACAGCCAAATATTTTCTTGGTGATAGAATTAATATGACATTTAAAAGATAGCTGAGAGTCAAGCCAGAGTCCTAAATATTTAAATTCCTCAATTTTTTCTATTAAAGTACCATCAAGAACACTAAAAGACCAATCACTTAACCTTGAGGGATCAAGTCGAGAGCAAAACAACATATTGTATGATTTCTGCTTATTCAAAAGAAGCTTGTTTGAAGAGAACCATCTTTGAACCAGATTGAAATCAGATTGTAGAGAGTGTTGGATTTGAGAAATATCAGAGCTGGAAAAGTATAGTACAGTATCATCTGCATATAGATGTATTTGACAGTCAGAACAGATTAGAGGAAGATCATTAACAAAGATTGAGAACAAAAGAGGACCCAGGGATGAGCCCTGTGGAACACCTTTATCAATAATCTTGAAATTGGATTGACTTCCAAGAAAGGAGACACACTGACTTCTGTGATGAAGAAAGGAATTAAAAAAATGTAAAGACTTAGTAGAAAGGCCAATCGTATACAGCTTGTCCAAAAGAAGATAGTGATCAACCATATCAAATGCTTTTGAAAGATCAATAAATATAGCACCTGTAGGCATATTGCTGTCAGCTGCTGACAGTACGTCATTTGTAAATTTTAAAAGAGCAGTGGTGGTTGAGTAGCTGGGTCGAAAACCTGATTGATGTGGAGATAATATAATATAGTCTATAAGATATGTAGATAATTGATTAAATATTAGTTTTTCAAATATTTTAGTGATACTATTGATAATTGAAATTGGTCTATAATTATTAGTATCTGAGATGTCACCTCCTTTGTGAAGAGGAGTTATTCTAGCACTTTTCCATGATGAAGGTGTTTCACAGGTTGTTAAAGATAAGTTAAATAAGTCTGACAGTGGAAATGATAAAACATGAGAGGCAAGTTTAAAGAACTTAATTTCCAGACCGTCTGGACCGGCACTACATCCAACGCTTAAACTATCAATGACCCGTTCAACATCAAATGGAGAAATAGTTTTAAAGCTAAAGGAGCTACCACACCTAAGCTGAGATGATGTAAGTCCAGAGTGAGTGTAACCAGACAGAGAACTGCCAATTGTAGAAAAGTGCTGGCTGAAAGCCTCAGCAATTAATAAAGGTTCACTCACAATTTGATTGTTGAGTCTAATATGTGATGTAGGGCTTTTTGTGGATTTATTGGTTATACTATTAATTTTTTTCCAGAATTTCTTTGAGTTTTTAAAATCAGTTGCTAGGCAATCCTTATAGTAATTTGCTTTAGCGTTTCTTGTGCTGGTTGTACATGTATTCCTTAATTCTTTATAAGCATTCCAGTCAGCAGAATCCTTTGTTTTACGATGTTTTTTCCAGGCCTTGTCTCTTTGTTTAAATAAGTGTATGAGATCTCCCTTGATCCACGGTATATTTCTGCCCTTAACCTTAATTGATATCAGAGGAGCATGCTTGTTAATAATCTCGACAAACTCAGTATAAAAATAGTTCCAAGCATCTTCAACAGATGGAATTAATTGGAATCTCTCCCAGTTTATATTTAATATGTCCTGTATGAAAAGTTCAGGGTTAATTTTTTTAAACTGTCTTACTTTAATCAATTTAGGAGGAAGATGAGGCATTTTAATTTTCCAAATACAAAAAACCATAGAATGGTCACTAAATGAATCAGGTAAAACCCCAGATTCTAGAATTCTTCCTGGGTGGGAGACTAAAATCCAGTCAAGCAAAGACGAAGAACTAGGACTGACTCTAGTGGGTTCAGTTATGAGTTGTGTTAGATTTATACTGTTAAAGAGATTGCGATCCTTTTGAGAGGAGCGATCCAGCCAATTTGAATTAAAGTCACCTAATATAATCTTTTCACTGTTGCAATCTAAAGAATTAATAGTAGCTAGAATACAATCAGTCGTTTCTGCTGGAGCAGATGGAGGTTTATAGATATTTCCAATGATAAGTCGTTTATTTTCATGAAGAATGATTTTAACGAAAAGGCCTTCAAAATGTAGGGGATTCTCATTTGGAAGAACAAGTTCTGCAGTCAGATTTGAGGATACATAAGTTGAGAGCCCCCCACCTCTTGAGCCTCTGTCGTTCCTAAATAAAACATAATTGTCAAATTTCACTTCATCATCAGAAATATTGCTATTTAGCCAGGTTTCAGACAGAGTGATTATATGAGGTTTGTTATAGGTAAGCCAGGCTCTCAGTAAATCAATTTTGGATAGCAAGCTCCTAATATTCAAGTGAATGATATGCAGACCTTTAGCACAATTCATTGTTCCAAAATAAAAGTATGCATATAATCTGGCAGTGGAAGTGCACACAGAGCATCATCACAGGTTGTGGTGTATAGCAGGTAGGAACAGGTGGAGAGAGGGGCAGATGGAGAGCAGTGGACGCAAACACAAACACAAACACACACACATTCACACACAACACTTTGGAGCAAGCACATATAGCACTTAACAAATAAGTATAAATAAAAATAATAATAATAATAATAGTAATAATAAGAAAAGTAAGAAAATACACAGCTCAGTCTACATGGCACAGTATATATCAAATTGAGAAGACCAAGTCTACTTATGAAATGGGCCTTTTAATGGAGTGGTCAGGTAACAGGCAAACCAAAAATTCACTTAGGCCTAGTAATGATGTTTCGACAGCTTCATATATTATTAGCTTCAACATCCCAAATATATTCAGTATTTTTTTTAACAAATTATATATAGGCATCTCTCATATCCATTTTTTATATATTAAAAAAAAAAGCTTAAACCAACCCATTATTTAGTAGGCCTACGCCATTTTACGCCATTTATGATATGCTTTACGGCAAACAATGGTAACTCACTTACTGTACTGTAAGTGTAGCGCACCTGACGCTAGCATCACTCTTCAACAATATTGCAAGGAAGGAGGAAAAAGTAAAAAGTAAAGCAGCAATTATCAACGCAGCAATTCGATCAGCAGGTTGCAAACTAAACACGCAATGCCAGTCCGGTTAGAAAAGAAGTTAACTGGTATTAAATTACAGAAGAGTTCGTGAAAGAAAAAGTTCATCAGTAGGCAGAGCGCTTGTAAATAGGCTAGCTCCTCTCACCAGCCATCAGTCTGCTGCCATATCAGAGTCCACGGTGGAATTAAGGGAGGCGATTCCCCCTAGGAATTTTTCAGCTTCACCAGGTGTGTGAAAAAGATGTTTCTTACCAGCATGGGTAACTCTGAGCTTGCAGGGATAGATCAGGCCATATTCGATGTCCCGTTCACGGAACTTTTTCTTTACTGAATCAAACTCTCGGCGTCTCTGGACTACACCTGCAGAGAAGTCTGGGTAGATGTGAACTCGGACGTCTTTCAGAGAGCCCTCTTGGTTGTCAGCCCTCGTTTTGTACTGAAGGGGATCCTTCTTGTTCCTGGCTAGTTGCATTATCTTCAGTTTGTCTTGAAAGTGCTGAAACTTCACTAAGATCGGCCTGGGACCCTTGGCTTTGGTGTTGTCCATTAAACCGATGCGATGACAGCGCTCAATCATTGGATGAGCGGGGAAATGTACTTCACCTAGGAGCTGTGGGATCAGACGACTCATGAAGCCGAGGATATCTTGGGCCTCTGCTTTCTCAGGTATGCCAACAAATCGTAGATTAGAACGTCGACTTCGGTTCTCGGCGTCTTCAGTCCAAGATTTAAGGTCGGTGTTTTCTTTTTCAAGCACCTTTACCCGTTTGACCAGTTCTGTTATGAAATCTTCGTTTGCACTAACTCTCTGCTGAATCTCGCTGACTTGATCTCCGAGCATAATAAGTGAATTATCTATTTTCGTCAGGCTCGGTGCAAGTGAATCAATTTTAGAGTCAATGTGTGAAATCATGTCGATCTTCAATTGCTGCATCATATCAGAAATGTTCTGAAGGGTAATTGAATCACCCATTGTGTAGCCAGCAGCGTTTCCACTCAAACAAAGAGAATGGTGAAGTCTCAAGACTCCTAAAGTTTGAGCTGATTTAGTTTTCCTTTCCAGTTTTCCTCTCTTGTTTCACCACAGGTAGTTCATTAGTGCCAAATACTTTATCTGGGTGGATGTATATCACAACATTCTTAGTAGACAAAGTAAAGCCAGCAAACTAGAGCTTGTAGCACTCACTCACTCAACGGCGGCCATGCAATCTTTCTCTGGCCACTTTAAAAAGTGCCTCCAATTGCCTTGTTACCTGGGCTCTATCCCTGGAGTCTTTGTCATTCAGTCCAAATGAAAGGATGACTTTGAGAACACGGTCGGTTCTCTTTGTGTTCTCCAAAATATGCAGGGCATGGCACAGTTTTGCTCCTGGATAGGAGTCTACCTGTACTCTCTTGTCGTTGCATTTTGGTAGCCGTGAATTATTTGAATCACCAAGTAACAGAATTGGTCTCTGGATGCTCAGCCTCCAATTCCTGAATTTGTCCCCGAAATGCTCGTGTCTTGTGAACAAGGCTTTGTCCTCTGGCAGTAGCTTCAGTTTTTCCTTCAGCATGACCTCAGCTCTCATTGCCACATCCTTATTGAACTCAACCAGTTCTTTGTTGGCCCAGTTGAGGGCCATAGCCCATGCCTCCTCCCAGTTTGTGCTATCAGTATTGAAGCTGAAATCTGCCAGCACACGTTGAAAGTGTCTAGCGATAACAGCAACTGTGTCCACAGTCCAATCGCTACAAGCCGTGTTAACTTGCCTGTGCACTTTCCCATCTGTTGGTTTGGTTTGCACAGCCAGCCTAAGGCGTCTGTAGGCATCTTGGATGCTTCCTTCTTTCAACGTTTTCTTGTTGAATCTTAAGCAGTAATCAAGGTGCTGATGTACCTTGAGGTATCTCTTGAAGGACTTGGCAAGGGCTTTAGTGACTCCCTTTCCTTCTGCCATTTCCTCTTTATTAATTTCCTTCTGTGAAGCAGAGAGCCGGCTTGGTTCTTCTGTCTCCTGTGAAGAAAAGCTTTTCAGCAGCAGCAATAAAAATTGCTTTTTGTGTCTTCAGGTTTTCTGGTTGATGGCAGGCTCCTGAATCTCTGTAGGCCTCTGATGCAGACTTCTCTGGCGAGTTCTGTCTCTGAGAATGGTCAGTGAGAGGGCTTTGCCTTCACTTATATGTTGGACCTTACAGCCCCTCCCACATGTCCTAGGGTCTTCAGTGGGTAAGAGCCATATGGTAATAAGTACAGGACACTCAGTTAATTGCCCCACACACATTTGCTAGTGTGTTTACAGAGTTAATTGCCCTGTTATCCTAACAGCCCCTCCCACATTTGCTAGTGTGTTTACAGGATATGAGTCATGGAGTCAGAAGTGCAATGGTACTCCGTTAAGTGTTCCATTAGCACCTCTCTCAGTGAATGGATAGTGAATAGGTCATTGATTATAGATGTGATTGAAGCTATAATGAGCTCTATTCCAGCCATCTTCTCATGCATGGCAGAATGGAACCACCACTAGCAGCATCACCTCCATCATAATATGAGTGGCAAACGTCACCTCAAAACATCAAAGGTGTGGAGGGTGTGTGCTGCAGGTGAGCGGAGACCTTTCTGAGTGGACTGCTGCTGCATCAGGCTCTCATCATCACTCCCAATCTGCACATGAACATTCCAATAGTCCTGGAGCATCTGATGCTGCTGTGCTGAACACAAGACACACAACACTCAGATCATACGCTTCCATTCATCCCATGGGCAATGTAGACACGCTTCAGAGGGAAATCCCTCCAAAACAATGATTTATAGGCTATGGACTGCAAAAGACATTCCTACTTGCAATGAAATGTAGTTTGCCAACAGAAAAATGTTTTAAAACTTGACGAAAATACATGACTGTGCAGTGATGCTTCAGTAGGTGACATCGTCCTTGTTGGTCATATTTTTTTTTCTAATATTTTCTTTTATTGTGTTTACAAGTGGCATCAATACATTGTCCTTTAAAACGCATGCATTTGAAAATTTTAAGGTTGTTAATACAGTAGTATCACTTATGTTTCTAGGACAAAAACGTGTAGAGATTCAGGTGTGTGTTTGAAACAGTTTTTCAAATTCCTGGGAGCGGGGTGGGGGGGGGACATATAAATTATAACTTGCTCATCATCCTTGAGATGAAGGCTAAGTTACAACAGTTTTAGCACACATTCATACTGTGAATCCAACCATGTGCATAAACAATACCTCATACCTAAACAAAACAAACAAAAAAAACCAGGCAAAATACCCTGAACCAGAGAGAAAAAGAGGAGACTTGAAAATTGAACTGAAGAAACATTCTTTTATTTAATTTCCCAGAGCAAGGACACTTTTAAGACAAGATACAAATAATACTAAAAAAAATAACAATTCCGACATGTCTGCTTTGGCCCAAAAATGAGAGCTATGCCTTTAGTAAGTTTCCCGGAGCAGGGACACTTTGCATGCATAATGACTCAAAAGCTTTGCAAGACTGTAGAATCAGCTGAAGAATTATTGTCCAACGGAGAGCAAACATGTTGTCGTTGCAAATTAGAATTCAAACACATCTCTCCAGTGAGACAGCATGTGCTCACCTGTTTGTGGTGACCAGTGTACTTCGTCACGGGTGGTTTGAAACATTGCTTTTGGCAACTTTGGAAGGTGTGGGAAGCGTTCAATCAATGTGTTCAGATACGAGAGCATCCTTTGGCATTTGTTTGGAAGATTTCTTGAGAAGGAAATCAGTGGCACAACTACCACAGCTTTGGGAAATCTTTCTCTGGCCACTTTAAAAAGTGCCTCCAATTGCTTTGTTACTTGGGCTCTATCCCTGGAGTCTTTGTCATTCAGTCCAAATGAAAGGATGACTTTGAGAACACGGTCGGTTCTCTTTGTGTTCTCCAAAATATGCAGGGCATGGCACAGTTTTGCTCCTGGGTAGGAGTCTACCTGTACTCTCTTGTCGTTGCATTTTGGTAGCCGTGAAGCGTTTGAAGTACCGAGTATCAGGATTGGTCTCTGGATGCTCAGCTTCCAATTCCTGAATTTGTCCCTGAAATGCTCGTGTCTTGTGAACAAGGCTTTGTCCTCTGGCAGTAGCTTCAGTTTTTCCTTCAGCATGACCTCAGCTCTCATTGCCACATCCTTATTGAACTCAACCAGTTCTTTGTTGGCCCAGTTGAGGGCCATAGCCCATGCCTCCTCCCAGTTTGTGCTATCAGTATTGAAGCTGAAATCTGCCAGCACACGTTGAAAGTGTCTAGCGATAACAGCAACTGTGTCCACAGTCCAATCGCTACAAGCCGTGTTAACTTGCCTGTGCACTTTCCCATCTGTTGGTTTGGTTTGCACAGCCAGCCTAAGGCGTCTGTAGGCATCTTGGATGCTTCCTTCTTTCAACGTTTTCTTGTTGAATCTTAAGCAGTAATCAAGGTGCTGATGTACCTTGAGGTATCTCTTGAAGGACTTGGCAAGGGCTTTAGTGACTCCCTTTCCTTCTGCCATTTCCTCTTTATTAATTTCCTTCTGTGAAGCAGAGAGCTGGCTTGGTTCTTCTGTCTCCTGTGAAGAAAAGCTTTTCAGCAGCAGCAATAAAAATTGCTTTTTGTGTCTTGAGGTTTTCTGGTTGATGGCAGGCTCCTGAATCTCTGTAGGCCTCTGATGCAGACTTCTCTGGCGAGTTCTGTCTCTGAGAATGGTCAGTGAGAGGGCTTTGCCTTCACTTATATGTTGGACCTTACAGCCCCTCCCACATGTCCTAGGGTCTTCAGTGGGTAAGAGCCATATGGTAATAAGTACAGGACACTCAGTTAATTGCCCCACACACATTTGCTAGTGTGTTTACAGAGTTAATTGCCCTGTTATCCTAACAGCCCCTCCCACATTTGCTAGTGTGTTTACAGGATATGAGTCATGGAGTCAGAAGTGCAATGGTACTCCGTTAAGTGTTCCATTAGCACCTCTCTCAGTGAATGGATAGTGAATAGGTCATTGATTATAGATGTGATTGAAGCTATAATGAGCTCTATTCCAGCCATCTTCTCATGCATGGCAGAATGGAACCACCACTAGCAGCATCACCTCCATCATAATATGAGTGGCAAACGTCACCTCAAAACATCAAAGGTGTGGAGGGTGTGTGCTGCAGGTGAGCGGAGACCTTTCTGAGTGGACTGCTGCTGCATCAGGCTCTCATCACTCCCAATCTGCACATGAACATTCCAATAGTCCTGGAGCATCTGATGCTGCTGTGCTGAACACAAAACACACAACACTCAGATCATACGCTTCCATTCATCCCATGGGCAATGTAGACACGCTTCAGAGGGAAATCCCTACAAAACAATGATTTATAGGCTATGGACTGCAAAAGACATTCCTACTTGCAATGAAATGTAGTTTGCCAACAGACAAATGTTTTAAAACTTGACGAAAACACATGACTGTGCAGTGATGCTTCAGTAGGTGACATCATCCTTGTTGGTCATATTTAAATTTTTTCTAATATTTTCTTTTATTGTGTTTACAAGTGACATCAATACATTTTCCTTTAAAACGCATGCATTTGACAGATTTAATGTTGTTAATACAGTAGTATCACTTATGTGTCTAGGACAAAAACGTGTAGAGATTCAGGTGTGTGTTTGAAACAGTTTTTCAAATTCCGGGGGGGGGGGGGGGGGGGCATATAAATTATAATTTGCCCATCATCCTTGAGATGAAGGCCAAGTTACAACAATTTTAGCACACAGTCACACTGTGAATCCAACCATGTGCATACACAATACCTCATATCGAAACAAAACAAACAAAAAAAAAGGCAAAATACCCTGAACCAGAGAGAAAAAGAGGAGACTTGAAAATTGAACTGAAGAAACATTATTTTATTTAATTTCCCAGAGCAAGGACACTTTTAAGACAAGATACAAATAATACTAACAAAAATAACAATTCAGACATGTCTGCTTTGGCCCAAAAATGAGAGCTATGCCTTTAGTAAGTTTCCCAGAGCAGGGACACTTTGCATGCATAATGACTCAAAAGCTTTGCAAGACCGTAGAATCAGCTGAAGAATTCTGTCCAACGGAGAGCAAACATGTTGTCGTTGCAAATTAGAATTCAAACACATCTCTCCAGTGAGACAGCATGTGCTCACCTGTTCGTGGTGACCAGTGTATTTTGTCACGGGTGGTTTGAAACATTGCTTTTGGCAACTTTGGAAGGTGTGGGAAGCGTTCAATCAATGTGTTCAGATACGAGAGCACCCTTTGGCATTTGCGTGGAATATTTCTTGAGAAGGAAATCAGTGGCACAACTACCACAGCTTTGGGAAATCTTTCTCTGGCCACTTTAAAAAGTGCCTCCAATTGCCTTGTTACTTGGGCTCTATCCCTGGCATCTTTGTCATTCAGTCCAAATGAAAGGATGACTTTGAGAACACGGTCGGTTCTCTTTGTGTTCTCCAAAATATGCAGGGCATGGCACAGTTTTGCTCCTGGGTAGGAGTCTACCTGTACTCTCTTGTCGTTGCATTTTGGTAGCCGTGAAGCGTTTGAAGTACCGAGTATCAGAATTGGTCTCTGGATGCTCAGCTTCCAGTTCCTGAATTTGTCCCCAAAATGCTCGTGTCTTGTGAACAAGGCTTTGTCCTCTGGCAGTAGCTTCAGTTTTTCCTTCAGCATGACCTCAGCTCTCATTGCCACATCCTTATTGAACTCAACCAGTTCTTTGTTGGCCCAGTTGAGGGCCATAGCCCATGCCTCCTCCCAGTTTGTGCTATCAGTATTGAAGCTGAAATCTGCCAGCACACGTTGAAAGTGTCTAGTGATAACAGCAACTGTGTCCACAGTCCAATCGCTACAAGCCGTGTTAACTTGCCTGTGCACTTTCCCATCTGTTGGTTTGGTTTGCACAGCCAGCCTAAGGCGTCTGTAGGCATCTTGGATGCTTCCTTCTTTCAACGTTTTCTTGTTGAATCTTAAGCAGTAATCAAGGTGCTGATGTACCTTGAGGTATCTGTTGAAGGACTTGGCAAGGGCTTTAGTGACTCCCTTTCCTTCTGCCATTTCCTCTTTATTAATTTCCTTCTGTGAAGCAGAGAGCCGGCTTGGTTCTTCTGTCTCCTGTGAAGAAAAGCTTTTCAGCAGCAGCAATAAAAATTGCTTTTTGTGTCTTCAGGTTGTCTGGTTGATGGCAGGCTCCTGAATCTCTGTAGGCCTCTGATGCAGACTTCTCTGGCGAGTTCTGTCTCTGAGAATGGTCAGTGAGAGGGCTTTGCCTTCACTTATATGTTGGACCTTACAGCCCCTCCCACATGTCCTAGGGTCTTCAGTGGGTAAGAGCCATATGGTAATAAGTACAGGACACTCAGTTAATTGCCCCACACACATTTGCTAGTGTGTTTACAGAGTTAATTGCCCTGTTATCCTAACAGCCCCTCCCACATTTGCTAGTGTGTTTACAGGATATGAGTCATGGAGTCAGAAGTGCAATGGTACTCCGTTAAGTGTTCCATTAGCACCTCTCTCAGTGAATGGATAGTGAATAGGTCATTGATTATAGATGTGATTGAAGCTATAATGAGCTCTATTCCAGCCATCTTCTCATGCATGGCAGAATGGAACCACCACTAGCAGCATCACCTCCATCATAATATGAGTGGCAAACGTCACCTCAAAACATCAAAGGTGTGGAGGGTGTGTGCTGCAGGTGAGCGGAGACCTTTCTGAGTGGACTGCTGCTGCATCAGGCTCTCATCATCACTCCCAATCTGCACATGAACATTCCAATAGTCCTGGAGCATCTGATGCTGCTGTGCTGAACACAAAACACACAACACTCAGATCATACGCTTCCATTCATCCCATGGGCAATGTAGACACGCTTCAGAGGGAAATCCCTCCAAAACAATGATTTATAGGCTATGGACTGCAAAAGACATTCCTACTTGCAATGAAATGTAGTTTGCCAACAGAAAAATGTTTTAAAACTTGACGAAAATACATGACTGTGCAGTGATGCTTCAGTAGGTGACATCGTCCTTGTTGGTCATATTTTTTTTCTAATATTTTCTTTTATTGTGTTTACAAGTGGCATCAATACATTGTCCTTTAAAACGCATGCATTTGAAAATGTTAAGGTTGTTAATACAGTAGTATCACTTATGTTTCTAGGACAAAAACGTGTAGAGATTCAGGTGTGTGTTTGAAACAGTTTTTCAAATTCCTGGGAGCGGGGGGGTGGGGGGGGCATATAAATTATAACTTGCTCATCATCCTTGAGATGAAGGCTAAGTTACAACAGTTTTAGCACACATTCATACTGTGAATCCAACCATGTGCATAAACAATACCTCATACCTAAACAAAACAAACAAAAAAAAAAACAAGGCAAAATACCCTGAACCAGAGAGAAAAAGAGGAGACTTGAAAATTGAACTGAAGAAACATTCTTTTATTTAATTTCCCAGAGCAAGGACACTTTTAAGACAAGATACAAATAATACTAAAAAAAATAACAATTCCGACATGTCTGCTTTGGCCCAAAAATGAGAGCTATGCCTTTAGTAAGTTTCCCGAAGCAGGGACACTTTGCATGCATAATGACTCAAAAGCTTTGCAAGACTGTAGAATCAGCTGAAGAATTATTGTCCAACGGAGAGCAAACATGTTGTCGTTGCAAATTAGAATTCAAACACATCTCTCCAGTGAGACAGCATGTGCTCACCTGTTTGTGGTGACCAGTGTACTTCGTCACGGGTGGTTTGAAACATTGCTTTTGGCAACTTTGGAAGGTGTGGAAAGCGTTCAATCAATGTGTTCAGATACGAGAGCACCCGTTGGCATTTTTTTGAAAGATTTCTTGAGAAGGAAATCAGTGGCACAACTACCACGGCTTTGGGAAATCTTTCTCTGGCCACTTCAAAAAGTGCCTCCAATTGCCTTGTTACCTGGCCTCTATCCCTGGAGTCTTTGTCATTCAGTCCAAATGAAAGGATGACTTTGAGAACACGGTCGGTTCTCTTTGTGTTCTCCAAAATATGCAGGGCATGGCACAGTTTTGCTCCTGGATAGGAGTCTACCTGTACTCTCTTGTCGTTGCATTTTGGTAGCCGTGAGGCGTTTGAAGTACCGAGTATCGGAATTGGTCTCTGGATGCTCAGCTTCCAATTCCTGAATTTGTCCCCAAAATGCTCGTGTCTTGTGAACAAGGCTTTGTCCTCTGGCAGTAGCTTCAGTTTTTCCTTCAGCATGACCTCAGCTCTCATTGCCACATCCTTATTGAACTCAACCAGTTCTTTGTTGGCCCAGTTGAGGGCCATAGCCCATGCCTCCTCCCAGTTTGTGCTATCAGTATTGAAGCTGAAATCTGCCAGCACACGTTGAAAGTGTCTAGTGATAACAGCAACTGTGTCCACAGTCCAATCGCTACAAGCCGTGTTAACTTGCCTGTGCACTTTCCCATCTGTTGGTTTGGTTTGCACAGCCAGCCTAAGGCGTCTGTAGGCATCTTGGATGCTTCCTTCTTTCAACGTTTTCTTGTTGAATCTTAAGCAGTAATCAAGGTGCTGATGTACCTTGAGGTATCTCTTGAAGGACTTGGCAAGGGCTTTAGTGACTCCCTTTCCTTCTGCCATTTCCTCTTTATTAATTTCCTTCTGTGAAGCAGAGAGCCGGCTTGGTTCTTCTGTCTCCTGTGAAGAAAAGCTTTTCAGCAGCAGCAATAAAAAATGCTTTTTGTGTCTTCAGGTTTTCTGGTTGATAGCAGGCTTCTGAATCTCTGTAAGGCTCTGATGCAGACTTCTCTGCCGATTTCTGTCTCTGAGAATGGTCAGTGAGAGGGCTTTGCCTTCACTTATATGTTGGACCTTACAGCCCCTCCCACATGTCTAGGGTCTGTGGGTGTGTTCAGGGGGTAAGAGCCATATGGTAATAAGTACAGGACACTCAGTTAATTGCCCCACACACACTTGCTAGTGTGTTTACAGAGTTAATTGCCCTGTTATCCTAACAGCCCCTCCCACATTTGCTAGTGTGTTTACAGGATATGAGTCATGGAGTCACAAGTGCAATGGTACTCTGTTAAGTGTTCCATTAGCACCTCTCTCAGTGAATGGATAGTGAATAGGGCATTGATTATAGCCTGCAGATCTGATTGAAGCTATACTGAGCTCTATTCCAGCCTTCTTTTCATGGAACCACCACCACTAGCAGCATCACCTCCTTCATCCTCCATCACTAGTTATATCTAGAATTATGGTTCAGAACAGAAGAGAAAGATAAACAGAAAAAGGGGAAAAGGGTGGAAGAGATGGACAAAATACAAACCAACTCTTCTGATGACGACACAATTATTTTTGAAAAATAAAGGAGCCTGTACAGTTTATTTTTTGATCAGAATTTAATGATATTACTTTCATTGTTTATAATATGTCCGTCTATGTTAGTAAAGTATATTTGTATAGTATAGTGTGATCTTTATTTTGTTTGGTTTATTTGTAAAGTGTGAGTAAAAAGCTTACAGTAAAGTACATTATTAGATTGTGTCTGACCTCTGTTTTTTTTCATATTTGATTGAATTCCAAAATGGTACACATCAGGAAAGCTTAGACTGGGCTCTTTCTAAGAATTCAGGCATTGCCATTTTTTAGATGTAGAGTACATGAAACTCCTAACCTGCAAATGCACGTCACTTGCTCAAAATGGATAGTCCATCCCTCAAGTATTCATGTCAATTAAACTCTGAGTCATCAAAAAATATATTTTTTTATCTAATATTTTCTTTTATTGTGTTTACAAGTGGCATCAATACATTTTCCTTTAAAACGCATGTATTTGAAAGATTTAAGGTTTTTAATAGTATCACTTATGTTTCTAGGACAAACATTTGTAGAGATTCAGGTGTGTGTTTGAAACAGTTTTTCAAATTCCCCGGAGGGGGGGGGGCATATAAATATAAATTATAACTTGCACATCATCCTTGAGATGAAGGGCAAGTTACAACAATTTTAACACAGTCATACTGTGAGTCCAACCATGTGCATAAACAATACCTCATAGCGAAACAAAAGGCAAAATACCCTGAACCAGAGATAAAAAAAAGGAGACTTGAAAATTGAACTGAAGAAGCATTCTTTTATTTAATTTCCCAGAGCAAGGACACTTTTAAGACACAATACAAATAATACTAAGAAAAACAACAATTCGGACATGTCTGCTTTGGCCCAAAAATGAGAGCTATGCCTTTAGTAAGTTTCCCGGAGCAGGGACACTTAGCATGCATAATGACTCAAAAGCTTTGCAAGACTGTAGAATCAGCTGAAGAATTCTGTCCAACGGAGAACAAACATGTTGTCGTTGCAAATTAGAATTCAAACACGTCTCTCCAGTGAGACAACATGTGTTCAGCCGTTCGTGGTGACCAGTGTATTTCGTCACGGGTGGTTTGAAACATTGCTTTTGGCAACTCTGGAAGGTGTGGAAAGCGTTCAATCAATGTGTTCAGATACGAGAGCACCCGTTGGTATTTGTGTGAAAGGTTTCTTGAGAAGGAAATCAGTGGCACAACTACCACGGCTTTGGGAAATCTTTCTCTGGCCACTTTAAAAAGTGCCTCCAATTGCCTTGTTACCTGGGCTCTATCCCTGGAGTCTTTGTCATTCAGTCCAAATGAAAGGATGACTTTGAGAACACGGTCGGTTCTCTTTGTGTTCTCCAAAATATGCAGGGCATGGCACAGTTTTGCTCCTGGATAGGAGTCTACCTGTACTCTCTTGTCGTTGCATTTTGGTAGCCGTGAATTATTTGAATCACCAAGTAACAGAATTGGTCTCTGGATGCTCAGCCTCCAATTCCTGAATTTGTCCCCGAAATGCTCGTGTCTTGTGAACAAGGCTTTGTCCTCTGGCAGTAGCTTCAGTTTTTCCTTCAGCATGACCTCAGCTCTCATTGCCACATCCTTATTGAACTCAACCAGTTCTTTGTTGGCCCAGTTGAGGGCCATAGCCCATGCCTCCTCCCAGTTTGTGCTATCAGTATTGAAGCTGAAATCTGCCAGCACACGTTGAAAGTGTCTAGTGATAACAGCAACTGTGTCCACAGTCCAATCGCTACAAGCCGTGTTAACTTTCCTCTGCACTTTCCCATCTGTTGGTTTGGTTTGCACAGCCAGCCTAAGGCGTCTGTAGGCATCTTGGATGCTTCCTTCTTTCAACGTTTTCTTGTTGAATCTTAAGCAGTAATCAAGGTGCTGATGTACCTTGAGGTATCTCTTGAAGGACTTGGCAAGGGCTTTAGTGACTCCCTTTCCTTCTGCCATTTCCTCTTTATTAATTTCCTTCTGTGAAGCAGAGAGCTGGCTTGGTTCTTCTGTCTCCTGTGAAGAAAAGCTTTTCAGCAGCAGCAATAAAAATTGCTTTTTGTGTCTTGAGGTTTTCTGGTTGATAGCAGGCTTCTGAATCTCTGTAAGGCTCTGATGCAGACTTCTCTGCCGAGTTCTGTCTCTGAGAATGGTCAGTGAGAGGGCTTTGCCTACACTTATATGTTGGACCTTACAGCCCCTCCCACATGTCCTAGGATCTGTGGGTGTGTTCAGGGGGTAAGAGCCATATGGTAATAAGTACAGGACACTCAGTTAATTGCCCCACACACACTTACTAGTGTGTTTACAGAGTTAACTGCCCTGTTATCCTAACAGCCCCTCCCACATTTGCTTGTGTGTTTACAGGATATGAGTCATGGAGTCACAAGTGCAATGGTACTCCGTTAAGTGTTCCATTAGCACCTCTCTCAGTGAATGGATAGTGAATAGGTCATTGATTATAGATGTGATTGAAGCTATAATGAGCTCTATTCCAGCCTTCTTTTCATGCATGGCAGAATGGAACCACCACTAGCAGCATCACCTCCATCATAATATGAGTGGCAAACGTCACCTCAAAACATCAAAGGTGTGGAGGGTGTGTGCTGCAGGTGAGCGGAGACCTTTCTGAGTGGACTGCTGCTGCATCAGGCTCTCATCATCACTCCCAATCTGCACATGAACATTCCAATAGTCCTGGAGCATCTGATGCTGCTGTGCTGAACACAAGACACACAACACTCAGATCATACACTTCCATTCATCCCATGGGCAATGTAGACACGCTTCAGAGGGAAATCCCTCCAAAACAATGATTTATAGGCTATGGACTGCAAAAGACATTCCTACTTGCAATGAAATGTAGTTTGCCAACAGAAAAATGTTTTAAAACTTGACGAAAATACATGACTGTGCAGTGATGCTTCAGTAGGTGACATCGTCCTTGTTGGTCATGGCGTAATAATCAAGGCAACTTGCAGCTACTGGCACTACTACTGCTTGTTGTCTATGGGGACTATTTTCAGATGCTGCGTAAGATATCACTGCGCCTATGGTACGTTTGCAAGTTGCCTTGATTATTACGCCAGATGAGAGTGTAGTTCCATGTCAAATCAGCCTAGAAAAACGCCAGGTTTCATTTTCAGTTGGTCTTATTGCACTTTCTAACTTGAGAGGAGACACGTTTTAAATGGGAAAATTACCAGAAATCTTAGTCACTTTTAAACATGAAGCTAGCAGGCGAGAAGCTAATGGTCTAATCCAATTCAATGATCTATGCTAGGCTGAAGCTAAAAGTTGTATCGCCAGACTCGCAGAATGGCTGGATGAACGGGAACAAGGTAAATATCGATTGTTTTGCTCGAGGGGAGGTGGAAAATGAGCGTATTTCCAAAAATGGCGGAATATCCCTTTAAGGTTTTTAATAGTATCACTTATGTTTCTAGGACAAACATTTGTAGAGATTCAGGTGTGTGTTTGAAACAGTTTTTAAAATTCCTGGGAGGGGGGGGGGGGCATATAAATATAAATTATAACTTGCACATCATCCTTGAGATGAAGGGCAAGTTACAACAATTTTAACACAGTCATACTGTGAGTCCAACCATGTGCATAAACAATACCTCATAGCGAAACAAAAGGCAAAATACCCTGAACCAGAGATTAAAAAAAAAGGAGACTTGAAAATTGAACTGAAGAAACATTCTTTTATTCAATTTCCCAGAGCAAGGACACTTTTAAGACACAATACAAATAATACTAAGAAAAACAACAATTCGGACATGTCTGCTTTGGCCCAAAAATGAGAGCTATGCCTTTAGTAAGTTTCCCGGAGCAGGGACACTTTGCATGCATAATGACTCAAAAGCTTTGCAAGACTGTAGAATCAGCTGAAGAATTCTGTCCAACGGAGAACAAACATGTTGTCGTTGCAAATTAGAATTCAAACACGTCTCTCCAGTGAGACAACATGTGTTCAGCCGTTCGTGGTGACCAGTGTATTTCGTCACGGGTGGTTTGAAACATTGCTTTTGGCAACTTTGGAAGGTGTGGAAAGCGTTCAATCAATGTGTTCAGATACGAGAGCACCCGTTGGTATTTGTGTGAAAGGTTTCTTGAGAAGGAAATCAGTGGCACAACTACCACGGCTTTGGGAAATCTTTCTCTGGCCACTTTAAAAAGTGCCTCCAATTGCCTTGTTACCTGGGCTCTATCCCTGGAGTCTTTGTCATTCAGTCCAAATGAAAGGATGACTTTGAGAACACGGTCGGTTCTCTTTGTGTTCTCCAAAATATGCAGGGCATGGCACAGTTTTGCTCCTGGATAGGAGTCTACCTGTACTCTCTTGTCGTTGCATTTTGGTAGCCGTGAAGCGTTTGAAGTACCGAGTATCAGGATTGGTCTCTGGATGCTCAGCTTCCAATTCCTGAATTTGTCCCCGAAATGCTCGTGTCTTGTGAACAAGGCTTTGTCCTCTGGCAGTAGCTTCAGTTTTTCCTTCAGCATGACCTCAGCTCTCATTGCCACATCCTTATTGAACTCAACCAGTTCTTTGTTGGCCCAGTTGAGGGCCATAGCCCATGCCTCCTCCCAGTTTGTGCTATCAGTATTGAAGCTGAAATCTGCCAGCACACGTTGAAAGTGTCTAGTGATAACAGCAACTGTGTCCACAGTCCAATCGCTACAAGCCGTGTTAACTTGCCTGTGCACTTTCCCATCTGTTGGTTTGGTTTGCACAGCCAGCCTAAGGCGTTTGTAGGCATCTTGGATGCTTCCTTCTTTCAACGTTTTCTTGTTGAATCTTAAGCAGTAATCAAGGTGCTGATGTACCTTGAGGTATCTCTTGAAGGACTTGGCAAGGGCTTTAGTGACTCCCTTTCCTTCTGCCATTTCCTCTTTATTAATTTCCTTCTGTGAAGCAGAGAGCCGGCTTGGTTCTTCTGTCTCCTGTGAAGAAAAGCTTTTCAGCAGCAGCAATAAAAATTGCTTTTTGTGTCTTCAGGTTGTCTGGTTGATAGCAGGCTTCTGAATCTCTGTAAGGCTCTGATGCAGACTTCTCTGCCGAGTTCTGTCTCAGAATGGTCAGTGAGAGGGCTTTGCCTTCACTTATATGTTGGACCTTACAGCCCCTCCCACATATCCAGGGTTTGTGGGTGTGGTCAGGGGGTAAGAGCCATATGGTAATAAGTACAGGACACTCAGTTAATTGCCCCACACACATTTGCTAGTGTGTTTACAGAGTTAATTGCCCTGGAATGGTACTCCATTAAGTGTTCCATTCGCACCTCTCTCAGTGAATGGATAGTGAATAGGTCATTGATTATAGATGTGATTGAAGCTATAATGAGCTCTATTCCAGCCTTCTTTTCATGGAACCACCACCACTAGCAGCATCACCTCCTTCATCCTCCTTCACTAGTTATATCTAGAATTATGGTTCAGGACAGAAGAGAAACAGAAACAGAAAAAGGGGGTAAGGGTGGAAGAGATGGCCAAAATACAAACCAACTCTTCCACCCATATACTGTACGAAGAGGAGTTTTCTGATGACGACACAATTATTTTTGAAAAATAAAGGAGCCAATACAGTTTCTTTTTTGATTAGAATGTAATGCTATTACTTTCATTGTTTATGATATGCCTGTCTATGTTAGTAAAGTATATTTGTATAGTATAGTGTGAGCTTTATTTTGTTTGGTTTATTTGTAAAGTGTGAGTAAAAAGCTTACAGTAAAGTACATTATTAGATTGTGTCTGACCTCTATTTTTTTTCATATATGATTTAATTCCAAAATGGTACACATCAGGAAAGCTTAGACTGGGCTCTTTCTAAGAATTCAGGCATTGCCATTTTTTAGATGTAGAGTACATGAAACTCCTAACCTGCAAAAGCACATCACTTGCTCAAAATGGATAGTCCATCCTTCAAGTATTCATGTCAATGAAACTCTGTGTCATCAAAATGAGAAGTCTTGACACCATGATTATGAACAAGATAGTCAAATGGCTTTGCAATGTTTTCATTATGTCAGTTTAGCAATGCAAAAAAAGTCAGAACAGGTGACAATACCAGGAAATGCTCAAGACAGCACTTTACACTAACAGAATTTGATGACTAGTTCAACAATTTTGTGTAATGACTTGAGCAATGAAATGAAGACTATTAGTTTTATTGGGAATAACTATTCAGCATCCATAACTATATTTTGACTGACCTGACAGAAGCAAATGATAATGTTACAAAACAGATAATTGTATGAACGCAACTGATACAAGTCCAAAAGTATTTGCAATTCGTTCGAGAAATAGCTACTATTCGAAGGAGAAATAGCTACTGTATTGATATTATGTTATTATTAGTATGACCACTAGGTGGCGATACTTGGTTAAGGGACTATGGGAGGCTGTACCTAGGAACAGTAGAACAAGTAAGGCTGTATCAATGTACGGACATATAAATAAAGACTCTGAAAGTAACAACTTTGTTTTATTAAGAACATAACATTACATGGTACCAGGAATGGATGCAATAAAGCCACCGGGGACTCTACAATTTACCGGGAACCTCGACACCAAATGGAGAACTTTTAAACAGCAGTTTGAGCTGTACCTTGCAGCTATCGGTGTGTCGGAGGCGGCTAACAAGAGGAAAGTAGCACTGTTGCTGACTGTTGCCGGGACCGAAGCAATAGAGGTGTACAACACGTTCACTTTTGAACAGGCAGAAGACAAGAACAAGCTAGATGCAGTACTCAAGAAGTTTGATGAACATTGTCTGGCTAAAAAGAATGAAACCTACGAGAGGTATGTTTTTAGATCACGAATGCAACGTGAAGGAGAGGTGTTCGACAGCTTTCTCACAGACCTCAAACTAAAAGCTAGAACCTGTAATTTCGATACATTGACGGACTCATTGATTCGTGATCAAATTGTGTTCGGGGTCTGTGATAGGAAAGTGAGGGAAAAGCTGTTGGGCGAGGCTGACCTGAACCTAGAAAAAGCAGTGAAAATATGCCAGGCGAGGGAGTTAGTTAAGCAGCACGCTGAAACGTTTGATGTTGCTGACAAAGGACTAGCTCAGCAGCCCGCTCAAATGCATGGTGACGTAGACGCAATTTCTTTCAAAGGAAAATGGCGCGGGAAGGACCAAGATAAAGACACTAGGAGCAAAGAGAAGAGCAGTGATAGGGAATTCAGAGACAAGGAATTTACCTGCAAACGTTGTGGAGGCCAGCACAAGGCCAGACAGTGCCCAGCATTCGGAAAAACCTGCTCCAAGTGTCATGGACAAAATCACTATGCTAGAATGTGTCTTTCAAGGGAGAAAGAAAGGAAAGTCCATGTCGTGAATGAAACAGAGGAGGACAGTGATTCGCAGAGTGATCCAGAGTTTGTGTACAGAGTTACTGAGGGGGACGGTGAAATAGAGGACACTGGACGGTCAGTCAATGCAGATGAGACTGTGCGGCCAGTAAATGCAGTGCAGACAGATAAATGGGTGGCGCCTCTGTTAGTTAATGGGGCAGTGGTGTTGTTCAGATTAGACACAGGGGCAAAAGCCAACCTGATCAGTGTAAAGGACATTAGAGCACTTAAAGAGAAGCCAAACATACAAAAACGCACTGTTCCACTGAAAACATATAATGGACAGCAAATAGAAACCAAGGGTGTGTGCCGGCTTAAAATGCATGTGAAAGGCAAGACACAAAACCTCATGTTTGTAGTGGTTCCTGAGGACCATGAATCGCTGCTTGGAGACAGAGCATGTGAGGACCTGGAGTTGGTCAAGAGAGTCTACCAGCTCAAGAGTGAAAAGGTGTCGGACACTAACACAGGAAATGACTCTGTAAAAGATATAGTTCACAGGTTTCCAGAAATGTTCAAGGGTCATGGAACGCTGCCATTCACATATAAGATCCAACTAAAAAGTGATGCTAAGCCAGTTATACATGCGCCGAGGAGAGTACCAGCACCGCTCAGAGGCAGTCTAAAAAAAGAGCTGGACCGAATGATGGATCTAGGAGTAATTCAGCCCATTGAGGAGCCAACAGACTGGGTGAACTCCATCACATGCGTAAAGAAACCCAATGGTGAGTTAAGAGTGTGCCTAGATCCCAAAGATCTCAATGAGAACATTAAAAGAGAACATTACCAGATACCAAAAAGAGAAGAGATCACAAGTGAAATGGCAGGGGCAAGATACTTTAGCAAACTAGATGCATCTCATGGCTTCTGGCAACTGAAACTGGACTCTGAGAGTAGCAAGTACTGCACATTCAACACACCATTTGGTAGATACAAGTTTCTTAGATTACCATTTGGAATAAAATCGGCCCCAGAAATTTTTCATAGGGCGATGGAAGCAGTCATAGAGGGGCTAGAGGGCACCCGTGTATACCTTGATGACATCATAGTATGGGGCTCAACATTAGAAATACATAATGAAAGACTACTGAATCTCCTGAAGAGGATTCAGTTGAGCGGTCTGAAACTGAATGAAAGCAAATGTCAGTTCGGGGTCACGGAGATCACCTTCTTAGGTGATAAGCTGTCTGCAGAAGGAGTGGAGCCTGACCACTCCAAAGTACAGGCTATTAATGACATGCCTGCCCCTACTGACAAGAAGGGGGTACTGCGAGCGATGGGAATGGTGAATTTTTTGGGGAAGTTTATTCCAAATCTATCCGCAAAAACAGTGGCAATCAGAGGCCTGCTGCAAAAAGACAGAGGATTTGAGTGGACAGACAGACACAACAACGAATGGGAGAAGCTCAAAGACACACTTACCAGAGAACCAGTGCTCACCTTCTTTGATCCCTCTCGTAAAACAAAAGTCTCCACAGATGCATCCAAAGACGGATTAGGTGCAGTGCTGCTCCAGGCAGACAACGATGGCCACTGGAGACCAGTGGCGTATGCATCAAGATCGATGACGGAGACGGAAATGAGGTATGCCCAAATTGAGAAAGAGACTCTAGGATTAGTGTTTGGATGCGAGAAGTTTCACGGATACATATATGGGCTGCCCACTTTCACATCAGAAACAGATCACCAACCACTCATCTCGATCTACAAAAAGAACCTGAATGACATGTCTCCCAGAATTCAACGTATGATGATGAGGCTACAAAGATATGATATGGATCTAATCTACACGCCAGGAAAATACATAGTCCTGGCTGATGCACTGTCTCGAGCGCCTGCGCCGCCCCAAGCAGCTGCACAATCAAGAAAGGGACAAACAAAATCATCAAAAGAGCTTGAAATGCATGTGAACTTAATTGTCTCTTCTCTTCCAGTGTCAGACATGGTGCTAAAGAAGATTGAACAGGAGACTGAACAAGATGAGACACTGCAGGCAGTTGCAGAAAAACTAAACAAGGGGTGGACAAAAGGCACACTCCCACAATTCTATTCCATCAGGGCAGAACTGAGTGTGGCAAACGGTCTTCTGCTGAGACAAAATAGGATCATCATCCCAGCATCTATGCGTAAAGATTTGCTCAACAGAATCCACGAGGGGCACCTTGGCATAGAAAAATGCAGAGCAAGAGCACGAGACGCGGTCTACTGGCCAGGTATAAACAGAGACATTGAGACACTGATTAGTAAGTGTGATACATGCCAAAGACACAGATACAAGCAAGCCAAAGAGCCAATGTTGATCCCAGAAATGCCAACTGAGCCATGGCAAAAAGTTGGAACAGACCTCTTTCATGTAAACGGAAAAGACTTCCTCTTAGTGATTGATTATCACTCAAACTATCCTGAAATAGCACAACTGAACAGCACATCTGCCAGTGCTGTCATAATTCGCATGAAAAGCATCTTTGGCAGACACGGCATTCCACAGGTAGTCCAAAGTGACAATGGTCCGCAGTACAGCAGCCAAGAGTTTCAGAGGTTTGCAGAGGAGTATGGGTTCCAACACACTACATCGAGCCCTCTCTATCCAAAGGCAAATGGTAAGGCAGAGAAAGGAGTGGAAATTGTAAAAAGACTTTTAAAAAAGGCTGCAGAGACAAAATCAGACCCTTACCTCGCACTGTTGACCTATCGGTCTTCTCCTCTGGGGTGTGGAGCATCACCCGCAGAGCTCCTCATGCACCGAAAACTGCGCAACACCCTACCACACATGCCAAGAAAGAAGAAAAACAGCGTACCAGCACAAAAGCAAATGCAGCTGAAGTGGGCACAGAAGAAGCACCACGACAAGTCCGCCAGGGGTCTTAAACCTCTCTCAGAACACGACGTGGTCAGAATCGAAGAGCCACACGCATGGAACAGAAAAGCAGTGGTGCTCAAAGAGGTGGGTCCGAGGTCGTACACAGTCAAAACGGAGGATGGACAGGTATTCCGGAGGAACCGCAAATGCCTGCTCAGGACTCAAGAGACATTTCAAAAGCAGTCACAAGCAGAAGTGACAAACCCTCCTGACGCAGACCAGGTTGTGCAGTCCTCAGAACATCAGATACCAACATCAGAGACAGGGGCACCTGTCTGTCGTAAGTCTAGCAGAGCTAGAAGATCAAGAGTGATGATGGACTTGTGAAAATATTTGTGGTTTACACATGAGTGTTGCTTATCCTGGAAATAGTATTACAGTAAAAGTTATTGTAACATTGTAAAATGAAAACAAGCAACCTACCGTTACTTACCTTGATTCCCTAAAATAAGAGGATATCCTGTTTATTGTTACTGTTGCATATGTTATTACCTACTGTTCATTATCACAGTTACCTGAAAGAGAAATAGTACAGTCAATTAAGGTTACTTTATAAACCTGTTATCGGAAAGAACGTATTCAGTGTTCACCTGGTTTACCTTTAAGAAATGTTTAGGTGTGATAACATTTATTATGTGTTTAATGGGTTTAGGTGTGGCTTCCAGGTCTAGTCTTGATATGGCCTTGGGCCTACTATCATTTGATTTTGATTAACCTCAGAGAAAGGAGGATGTATTGATATTATGTTATTATTAGTATGACCACTAGGTGGCGATACTTGGTTAAGGGACTATGGGAGGCTGTACCTAGGAACAGTAGAACAAGTAAGGCTGTATCAATGTACGGACATATAAATAAAGACTCTGAAAGTAACAACTTTGTTTTATTAAGAACATAACATTACAGCTACTATGATGTAAACAAATGACTAAACGTTGTGGAGGTTGAACTAATAGTTAGGAGAATTTGAGAAAAGGCACCAAAGCGACTGAGAAAAACTGTTATAGGCAGAGGGGCAATAATATGAGTGACCAACGTCACCTCAAAACATCAAAGGTGTGGAGGGTGTGTGCTGCAGGTGAGCGGAGACCTTTCTGAGTGGACTGCTGCTGCATCAGGCTCTCATCATCACTCCCAATCTGCACATGAACATTCCAATAGTCCTGGAGCATCTGATGCTGCTGTGCTGAACACAAAACGCACAACACTCAGATCATACGCTTCCATTCATCCCATGGGCAATGTAGACACGCTTCAGAGGGAAATCCCTACAAAACAATGATTTATAGGCTATGGACTGCAAAAGACATTCCTACTTGCAATGAAATGTAGTTTGCCAACAGAAAAATGTTTTAAAACTTGACGAAAATACATGACTGCATAGTATACCTTTAATAGTATCACTTATGTTTCTAGGACAAACACTTGTAGAGATTCAAGATGTTCTTAAAAGCAAGCCCAAATAGTACGGCATGCTCGTCTGGCTAGCGCCATATTAAGCTCATGGGATTCATAGTTCAAATGACTCCGTACGCTTGGATTACCTTCAACCAATCAGACCAACGATCCGGTGCATCTTCTGGATAAGCTAGCTTGTGATTGGACCCAAAGGTTGTGGACAGGAAACAGGGGAGACAGATGTGCAATTTCACATCCAAATCCAAAATGGCCGGCATGTCAGGCAGGGTTCACCCTGCATAACGGCATGTTGGTCATATAAGCTTAACATCGGCGTCAGCTATAAACAAAATGTGGTACAAAAGCACTCCAAATTTGTTTTTTGTTTTTGTTTTTATTAAACAATGTTAGAAAATCTGTTCACTCGTAAGCCTCCTGAAGATCAGGAGGACAACGCCGAAGACCGTACATTCACATGGAAATGAAGACCATCAGAGAGGGGAGGAGGTGAGAGTGGGGCAAAATCAGAGAGATGAGAGTAGAGTGGGGCAAAATCAGAGAGGTGAGAGTAGAGTGGGGCAAAATCAGAGAGGTGAGAGTAGAGTGGGGCAAAATCAGAGAGGTGAGAGTAGAGTGGGGCAAAATCAGAGAGGTGAGAGTAGAGTGGGGCAAAATCAGAGAGGTGAGGAGGTGAGAGTGGGGCAAAATCAAAGAGGGGAGGAGGTGAGAGTAGAGTGGGGCAAAATCAGAGAGGGGAGGAGGTGAGAGTAGAGTGGGGCAAAATCAGAGAGGGGAGGAGGTGAGAGTAGAGTGGGGCAAAATCAGAGAGATGAGTAGAGTGGCAGACGATACAGGGTACTGTTTGCCAAAAAGACAGCTTCTTCCCCCAAGCTGTCACTCTGTTGAACACTCAGAAATAGCAATCACCTTTACACCGAACAAAGTGAATCAACCTGTTCAGCTACCTCATATCATGTGCACTTCAATATTACAGTTGGAATATTGTTATTAACACATCATCTTTGCCTTGTATACCTTGCACCAGTGGAGTAACAAGGTAATGGCGGGCCCCAGTGCAAGAGTTATAATCAGGCCCTTAATCAAGATTACCTGATGATTATGGCCCAGGATGTATTAGCTCTGATACATGTAATACACATTAAGGGTGACTTCAATTCTCTTCGCAAAAGACCTGAGGCACCGAATTAGATTAGTAGTTACAGATTACAATTTCAAATAAAGAAAAATATTATGACTACACAGGATCCATTACATGTGAAAACATTTTATTTATTTTTTTATTAATAGTCTGCAGGCCAGGGTAATCTAATATTACTGCATTAACATCAACTCGCATGGAATTATGGGAACACTCGATGCGCTGAAACCTCTTCAACCCTCTGCTGAAACTGCAAGCGTAGATTTCTTGCTTATAAACTCGCACTGCGCAGAAACAAAACTTAATTTAGCTTAACATTTGACCGCGCAGAAAGCAAATAAAATCATACAATCCCCAATATGCGTGAATTAGGCCGTGAGCCTTTCGTTGTGCAAAATCAACAATGTTCCCAATATTTAATGCTCTGGCTTTCGTATTTTCAATGGACAGGATAGCTGACGCACTGAGCCTCTCCTGTCCCATGCTGCTCCTTATACACAGTAGGTCTTAATAAGTTTGAGTTTGGAAAAAGATCGCTCAGCTGTTGCCACAGTCACAGGCAATGTCAGAAACAACATGAGAGCAGTAGGCTACACACTTCCCCGAATGTGGATGTAACATTGTCATAAATAATCTACCACTGACAATCGAGAACGAGAGTATTCATTATAAAGAGTTCCACTTCTGTTGCACCAGAGAAGGTTGAAGTGGGTTTGCGATTTTAAATAGTCTAAGTCATAAATTTAAATCATAATGGTCATAAAAAGGTCTTCAATTTGACTGACTGAACACTGCAGAAACTCTGCCCATAGAGAGTCGTTTTCGTTCAGAAAAGTAGGCCTACTGTTCCCTGGGCATCAGTCTTGTGCCACCAATTGGCGCTCAAGGCACCTTCCCATGGCATTTTGGCTGTGCTGCTTTCATCAAGAGAGGAGTAAGGAAAGCACTGAAAGGCTGAATTGAACACATCTAATTCTACTTCTCCAGACATATCAACTTAATCATAAATTGAACACACTCATTGTCAACTTCATCCAAAAGAGTAGGTGGTATTTTTAGGTATTAAGAGTTGCCCACATGACTGTTTCAATCTGTTGTCACTAGCTTGCGGTCAACGCGCAGACACTAAAAGCACTACTTCTCCAAACATCATAAGGTTTTTTAACACGCTTAATTTCCATTGGTAAAATGCCTTCAAAAATGACATGCATTATGTCCTGTAGAGTCCAATGCAGGACCATCAACTAGTCTACTACTTCTGTTAATTCTAGGGCTGTCAATCGATTAAATGTTTTAATCTAATTAATTATACTCTGTGATTAATTAATCTAAATTGATCGCATATAAAAATGTAATGACAAAAACGCAAGGTCAACACTATTTCTTTGCAGTAAAGTGGTACTTAAGAGTTGACGAACTCCGGTGATATGCAAATTCTGTGCTGCAGACATTGCAGAGGACGTTGTTTTAATCACCGTCAGGCCGCTTCTTCTGTTAATTACGTAAATAGTTTTGAGGGAGGCCTTCAAGGAATCTAGAGTTCTTCTGACAAACCTGTTCTCCTCAAAATGTCTTTGCATATCCTCAAACACACATTCACAAACACTGCTGTAGCCAAAACCAACACCTTTGAAGCCAGCAAGCTTGTGTTGGGCAAGTGGCTTAATTCCCAACATTGCCTTATCCATGAGGCTACATTGTTAAATAGTGAAAACCCCCTTATAAATCACCCACTTTGCATACTGGAGCTTACCAACTGTGTATCTTCAGTTTTAACTTGACATTAAGTCATAATCCCTACTTTGCTGGAATCCATCAATTTATTTTCAACTTGACTCCTCCATACATTTGCACAGAGGTCTGCACTATTGCCGAGCAGCATGGACTATATTCTCCTGTCTCTTGATTCATTTGCACAGAGGTCTGCACTACTGCCGAGCAGCATGGATTATATTCTCCTGTCTCTTGATTCATTTGCACAGAGGTCTGCACTACTGCCGAGCAGCATGGATTATATTCTCCTGTCTCTTGATTCATTTGTAATGGAGGTTGCCATTGTTATGCCAGTCTCTCTACTCTATTAAAGCTGCAGGTGTCTGTCTACAGAATCGTTAGCATAGATAACTTGATATTATTAGAAGCAGCTATTGGAACAATCATGTCATAACTGTTAATAAACAAACTTAAAAGCAAAAGTGACATTTCCTGTTCAAAGTCAATTCTTTGCTAGGCTATGTAATGACACCATTTTACTGTTGGCAAAATACTGGTTTGTGTTCGTTCTGGATTTCTGGATTTCACAATGTCATTCAGAAGGTCAATGAGAAAGTGAAGCGGGAGAATGTGGGAGAATGTGCGTAACACTGTGCTTAACTGAAATAAAAACCACATTCATATACCATAAAACACAACATTAAAATGCAAGCGGTTCAAGGATTTCAAACATTCGTATGAACCTTGGTCATTTGCTGTTGACGTAAAATATTGATGCTTGTAAAGAGATCTGTTCAGGAGGGCTCTGGTCCTTGAAGACGAGCCTCACCGGCCGGTTGCAGACCCGCTCCAAGTCCTTGGGGTCAGTGCAGCGGCCTGTGTGCTTGTTACAGCGCCTCCTATGGGGGAGGAGGAGAGACACAGATCACTAGGCTGGATAGCACAGACCTTCTCAGACACTGAAATTGAATGTGATTGCACGTCTGGAAAAGCTTCATTGACATACGACTTCCATAAGGGGCGTAACGAGAGAGAGAGAGAGAGAGAGAGAGAGAGAGAGAGAGAGAGAGAGAGAGAGAGAGAGAGAGAGAGAGAGAGAGAGAGAGAGAGAGAGAGAGAGAGAGAGAGAGAGCGCTAAGCAAGGAGAGGGGGGGTTTAAGATACTTCTATACTGTTTGGTAAAGTTCAACGCTCTACAATGAAAGCTATGAGAGCTATGAAATTATGATTTATTTATTTATTTATTTATTTTTGAACAACATAGGCCTAGTCAGAGGTGCACTTTCCACTACACTGTGACAAATATCACTCCCAAAGAGACAAATACCTCAACACTTTGAACAACATCATTCCAAATTTCACAAAACTAGAGGAAGAGAAACAACTTGCCGTAGTTTTGGGTGAGGACACCAGCACATGCATATTGGCAGCCAGTTATGTGTCCTCACTCCATAACCAGAGAGAGGGCATTACAACCGCCCCCCACACTGTCTGTTACACCACCTCTCCTGCTTGGTTTGGTTTGTTTTGTTTTGTTTTGTTTTGTTTTCTTCTGTCTTGGTTCTCCTGTGCATGACAATGGTTTTGTATGGTTGTGACAAGCTTGTGTGTGTGTGTGTGTGTGTGTGTGCGGTCACTGTGAGAGAGAGAGAGCTACACATACCCGGTCACCGTGAGAGAGCGTCCTGGAGGTTTGTGGAGCTCCTGTAGAGCCCTGATGCCCTCCTCCAGCAGGAGACCGTGGGAATACCTTTGGAGCCGGTCAACACGGACCACAAACCTGAGGAGGCAACATCACATACAGCATCACAGTTAGCACTGAGCTAACATCACATACAGCATCACAGTTAGCACTGAGCTAACATCACATACAGTATCACAGCACTGAGCTAACATCACATACAGTATCACAGTTAGCACTGAGCTAACATCACATACAGTATCACAGTACTGAGGCAACATCACATACAGTATCACAGTACTGAGGCAACATCACATAGCAACATCACAGTTAGCACTGAGCTAACATCACATACAGTATCACAGTACTGAGCTAACATCACACACAGCATCACAGTACTGAGGCAACATCACATACAGCATCACAGTTAGCACTGAGCTAACGTCACATACAGTATCACAACACTGAGCTAACATCACATACAGTATCACAGTTAGCACTGAGCTAACATCACATACAGCATCAGAGTACTGAGGCAACATCACATACAGCATCACAGTTAGCACTGAGCTAACATCATATACAGTATCACAGTTAGCACTGAGCTAACATCACATACAGCATCACAGCACTGAGCTAACATCACATACAGTATCACAGTACTGAGCTAACATCACATACAGTATCACAGCACTGAGCTAACATCACATACAGTATCACAGTACTGAGCTAACATCACATACAGTATCACAGCACTGAGCTAACATCACATACAGTATCACAGCACTGAGCTAACATCACATACAGTATCACAGCACTGAGCTAACATCACATACATCATCACAGTACTGAGGCAACATTACATACAGTATCACAGCACTGAGCTAACATCACATACAGCATCACAGCACTGAGCTAACATCACATACAGTATCACAGCACTGAGCTAACATCACATACAGTATCACAGCACTGAGCTAACATTACATACAGTATCACAGCACTGAGCTAACATCACATACAGTATCACAGTAAGCACTGAGCTAACATCACATACAGCATCACAGCACTGACCTAACATCACATACAGTATCACAGCACTGAGCTATCATCACATACAGTATCACAGTTAGCACTGAGCTAACATCACATACAGCATCACAGCACTGAGCTAACATCACATACAGTATCACAGCACTGAGCTAACATCACATACAGCATCACAGCACTGAGCTAACATCACATACAGTATCACAGTTAGCACTGAGCTAACATCA